>NC_083108.1:75501695-75624302 GCF_949774975.1 Lagenorhynchus albirostris
ACTCACTCATGAATGGATGGATATACATCCAGACCTATACAGAGAGGCTGCTTCTCTTTTTATCACTTTAATTCCTGGACATACCCTGGATGATTCTGTTGTATGTGCGCGCGCGCGCGCGCGCACACACACACACACACACACACACACACACACACACACACACACACACACAGTCCTTGCAAGGCCCTAACAATTTTGCAATCATAATTTGGGGTTCAAATTATTTAAAAGGGCCTCTCGGATTATACACACTTGTTAGCCCCCAGAAAACCTGGGTCCTCCCCTGCTAATACCCATAAGGGATTTTTCTGGAAAGAAATTTAAGGAATGTTTACATTTTAAGAAGTCACTCTGGGCTTCCCTGGTGGCGCAGTGGTTGAGAGTCCACCTGCCGATGCAGGGGACACGGGTTCGTGCCCCGGTCCGGGAGGATCCCACATGCCGTGGAGCGGCTGGGCCCGTGAGCCATGGCCGCTGAGCCTGTGCGTCCGGAGCCTGTGCTCCGCAATGGGAGAGGCCACAACAGTGAGAGGCCTGCGTACCGCAAAAAAAAAAAATCACTCTACTCCAACTTGGAAGTCAGACCTGGGGCACCCCACCTAGACAGACCCAAAAACTGAAAAATTCCAACCACTTTATCAAATGATTACTGGCCATAGTATTCCTTTATGCTCACCACCGCATTTGGTATCCGAAGTGCAGCATTGACTCTCAACTCAGGTAGAGCTCATAAGTGGCATGAACGTGAACATCACATACAAAACGGTTAAATAACCATCCAAGATAACACAGACTTAAGGGACAAAGTATTTGGTATAAACTATAAATAAGGAAGGGGTGGGTCCCAGTTGACTGGGACCATGAGAGAAGACAATGGGAAGATCCTCAATAACAACATTTCTAATAACGGGTACCATTTGGGGAGCCCTTTCTGTATGCCAGGCATCGTGCTGAGTGCGTCGCCTGCATCATTACATTTTGCATCATTACAGCCAAGCTCTGGGATAGTATTGCATCCATTTTGTGGATGGAGAAACCGAGGCTCAGAAAGAATCCATGACTTGCCCCGCGATCCCACTCCTGGGCACGTATCTAGAGAAAACTCTAATTCGAAAAGATACATGCACCCCAATGTTCACAGCAGCACTATGTACAATAGCCAGGATATGGAAGCAACCTAAATGTCCATGAACAGATGAACTGATAAAGAAGGTGTGGTTCATATATACAATGGCATATTACTCAGCCATAAAAAAATGAAATAATGCCATTTACAGCAACACAGATGAACCTAGAGATTATCATACTAAGTGAAGTCAAAGACAAATATCATATGATATTGCTTATATATGGAATTAAAAAATGTACAAATGAACTTATTTACAAAATAGAAATAGACTCACACACATAGAAAACAAGCTTATGGTTACCAAAGGGGGAAGGGGGGAGGGGTAAATTTGGAATTTGGGATTAACAGATACAAACTACTATATATAAAATAGATAACCCTGTATAGCACAGGGAACTATATACTCAGTATCATTTAATAGCCTACAATGGAAAAGAATCTTAAAAGAATTTATATATATATATATATAAAAATAACTGAATCACTTTGCTCTACACCTGAAACTAACACAACATTGTAAATCAACTATACTTCAATAAAAAAAAATTTTTTAATTACATGACTTGCCCCAAACATCAAAGGAGGGCTAAGCTCCACAGCTATTTCTCAGTACTCTCTCTGTTGCTGTAGCTATAGGTAGGTGTTAACCCTTGCTACTGAATTTCCCCTCTGTCAATTCATCTTTCCCCCAAAGTTCCTATTCACCATCTCCCGGTGGAGAGTGAAAGTAAGATGCTCCATGCCTGGAATTTAGATTCATGAATTCTCCTGTTTCCTCCCCTGCCCTCTAAAATTCCCTTCTCCTTCCCCATTCTGGGTTTGAGTTCCTGTGGAGGCTCTATCGGGGGCTCCCCAGGGAGCAGTGATCTCCTACTTTCAAGAGTCCAACCCAAGCGGACCAGACCACTTCCTGCCAGGAGATTACCCAGACAGACCCATGCCTTAACCTTTGCTCTGAGTTCACAGTCAGCAGAAAGTACCTGCAATTCTGCAGCTTCTCTAACAGGCATATTCCCTCCCATCGGCTGGGCTTACAGCTCTAGCTGATGGAGGCAAATCAGGGGCCTGATATTAGGAGTCACTCATGGAAAACCCCACAGCCGGGGGAGCAAAGGGAAGGGCTGACTTCATTTATTCCTAGCAGTCCTTCATACCTTTTCTCAAAAAGAAGGGCATACGTTCATTTTCCCCCATAATATATCTGATGTATGTTAAAGTTCCAATATAGAGAAAATAAAAATACTTCCTTAATCTCACCTCCCATGGATATCTATAGTTACCAGTTTGATGCGTCCTTCCAGACTTTAAAGACTTTTTTTAGATAAATAAGATTATACGACACATATTATCTTGTAATTTACATTTTTTCACTTAAATATGACATTAAGATTGTTTCCAATTTTTAATTGGCAATCTGTCCTAAAATGTAATTAACCCTGAAAATTATGAGAGAAATGTTCATTTCAAATAATGGCAATACACACTGTAATCAAGGTTTTCTTTTTTTTCCCTGCATCTTTTCTCTCAATAAAAAATTGTTTTATTGCCTCAAAAAATAAAAATAAAATTAAGATTAAAAAAAGATTGTTTCCAATTTTTCAATATTATAAACAACACAGCAATGAACATCTTCGTTCATACATCTTGCGCACCATTCCTGTTTTGTTTTTTTTTTTTAAAAGTCAATTCCTGGAAATGTGATTGCTAGGGCAAAGGGACTCATATGTTTAATAAGACTCTTGATACATATTCCTCAGTCCTCTAAATTTATTTCTCAACTTGTCAACCCACCAGCAGTATGTGAAAACTGCCAGTTTTTCCACATCCTTGGCTTACAAATACAGATGCAGCATCAGGGTTTTTTTTTTAACTTTTTATTTCTAAATAACTTCAGCCTTACAGAAAAGTTGTAAAAGTATTTAGTACAGTGAGTTCCCATATACCCTTCACCCAGCTTCAAATGTTAACATCGTATATAACTGAAGTACAATTAACCAGACCAGGAGATTAACATTGGTACAATGCTATCAACTAGTCTACAGGCTTTATTTGGATTTTACCAGTTTTTCACTAATGTTTTTTCTCTGTTCCAGGATCCAATCTGGGATCCCACATTACATTTAGTTGTAATTTCTCTTTAATCCTCTCCAATATGTACCAATTCCACTGTCTTTCTTTGCCTTTCGTGACCCTTTTAAGGAGGACTGGCCACTTATTGAGTAGAATGTCCCTTGATTTGGATTTGTTGCTTTTTCCCATGATTGCAGGGTGGTTTTGCATGTGGGGGCAAGAATGCTACAGAAACAATGGTGCGTCCTTCTCAGTGCATTGTGTCAAGAGGTTTAAGATGTGGTGATGTCTAATTTACTAGTGATATTAACCTTGATCACTTGGTTAATATGGGTGTCTGCCAGGTTTCTCTACTATAAAGTTACGATTTACCCCTTTGTAATGAATAAACATCTTGGAGGAGATACTATAGTTGAGATTAGATAAATAGCCTACTTCTCAAACTTTGGCCCACTTGTCTCAGTATCCGCCCCTGGATCTTGTCAGATGCAGCATTTTTTAAATGTGAACAAAGCATACCTGATTAAATAGGCAGTAGCTAGTGAGATCGGTAGATTAACTTGGAGTCTACACCAGCCGAGTAGGTATAAGCACGTGCACCCACCCAAGAAGACGTTGTTTCCTTTATGGTGAGTGCTGCCGCATGAGCTACCGCAGTGGAACCTATTCCTGGGCCAGTAATCTGCCAGTCTCATGCACGTGGAAAAGGGCTTGCAAGGCAAAGCACTCCACCATCTCTCTCTCACTCTCTCTCTCTTGCTCTCTCTCTTCCCCTTTCTTTCTTTCTGCCATTTGTTAGCAAGGCCACCCTAGGCAAATTACTTCCCTCCCCAGTGCCTCAGTCTTACCATCTGTAAAATGGGAATAACAACAGTACCTACCTCATAGGGTTGTTGGTAGGACTCAGACCATTAGTGTTGTGGTGTAGCTTATCTGGTTATTCCTGGCTGTTCTTGAGGAATTTCTCCTCTGCCTTTAGAGTGTCTCTATCACATTAGCAACCATCCAGCAAAACCCTCTTCTACCACAGAAGCAGAAACTGCTACTCCAAGAAGGTGAGTGATTGTGGGGAGATAATTGAAGCTGGAGGTTTCCTGGTTCACACACCATTACCTTTTCCAGTGATGAATATTGAGTCGCAATACAATTCAAACAAGACACTTCATACACCCCCACTTTCCATCTGCCTTAGTCAGGACTGTTTTTGTGGAAGCGACAGAGGCCCAACTCAAACTAGCTTAAGCAAAAAGGGGAAGGCCCAATTAACTGAAAAAAAATCTACAGGCATACAAGCTTCAGGCATAGTTGGATCCAGGGGCTAAAGTGAAATCATTAGAGCTTGAGGTCTTTCTTTTTTTATAGTATCTCTAAGCTTACTTCCTCCCAGATCCTGCTCCACTAGACAGCAAGAACTTCTTTGCCAACAGTCCAATGAGTCCTGGAATGGAAGCCTAGGATGATATAGCTATATCCAGACCTGCCTGCTAAAAAGTCCCAAGTGAAAATCTCCTAGGCCTACAGCAAAGATGCAGATAAGAGGACATTGCCCCAGTGCTGAGTTCAAGGCCTAGAACCTCAGAGCTTGACCATGTGGTTTCTGTGTCAGAGAATTATTACCTTATATATAATAAATATGATGCCTGGGTGATGACATGGTGGAATATAAAAGACAACAAGTCCCTATCCTTCCCACCTTCGACACGGCAGACATCTCACTGTACTGAGACAATCAAAGGTCACAGATGCCTCAATGAGATAATGAACCACACTCACTACCTACAGGCTTGTGTCCTTTATATCCTTCATATTGCTTATCAACTACTTTAGTAGTAAAACAAAAAAAGTAAGCGGCACCAAGTCCAAAGGACTTACCCTTGTCCATCTTCAAACTTGGACTAAACCTTGTGATCTAGTCTAACACACCTGGCTTGGGTCACATGCTCTCCTCTGAACCAATCACTGAGGCTAGAGGGATGGAGTGCTCTGATTGGCCACATGCTAGTCCCTGGACTAGGGAGATAGTGTCTATCCTACCTGAACCACTAGAACTAAGAGTGGAGTTTCCCAAAGAAAATAAGGATGATGGATGCTGGAACAACAAAAATGACATATTCCTTCCATCTGTGCTAAAGGAACCAATTATTTGAGATCATTCCTGTCTCCAATTCCACACTCAAAAGAGGTTTTCTCGGGCTTCCCTGGTGGCGCAGTGGTTGAGAGTCCGCCTGCCGATGCAGGGGACACGGCTTCGTGCCCCGGCCCGGGAAGATCCCACATGCCGCGGAGCGGCTGGGCCCGTGAGCCATGGCCGCTGAGCCTGCGCGTCCGGAGCCTGTGCTCCACAACGGGAGAGGCCGCAACAGTGAGAGGCCCGCATACCGAAAAAAAGAAAGAGGTTTTCTCTCTCCAAAGGACCCTAATTATCATCCTCACTACATCCATCACCATTACCAATACTTAGCTTGTAGGGGCATTCAGACGGGTTGTTCAGAAACAGACCTGCCAGACGGGTTCTCTGGCACTCAGGAGATCTGGACTGAGGCCAACTGTGCTGATGCAGACCAAACCAGTTCTCATCAATTGACGATGGTCTATAGTGCTGTATCCAGATCTGAGCTCAGAGTGGAAGAGTGCAATAATTGATTAGTGATGTCTGCCCTGGGCACAAGCAAGAAGGATAGGAGCATGTTTGCAATATACGTCTTACCATGGAATATCTTGATGACACCTTCCTGCTCTAACAGGCTAAAATCCAGGTCAAGGCAATAAATTTTGGAGCACACATGGTGCATCCCTCAGAGGGACCATACAAAATGAAGCTTTGAATGCAGGCTTTGTTCTATGAAGGAGCTTACTTTTAGCTGGGAAGACCGGACATTTAGGAAAGCATCTGGATATCAGATGGACTCTCAGCCTCAGATGATCCCAGGGACTCCTACCCACTTCCCCCAGGTTTAATTGTCTTCAGTTCCAAGGAACATCTTTAGCCCTGATTGAGCAGCTGTCTCTGCTCCTGACTATGGAGTCAGGACCCCTTTATAATGCACCAAGCCTTATAAAGCCCCCAACAGAGGCTCCCTTCTTGATGTAATCAGAAAACTTGGAAGAGCACTGACAAAGAGAGAACACTGTGTATCCAGAACACGGTCCCCTGCGTGACTAAACGTTTAGGCCTGGCCCATTCAGTGCTTCCTTTGTTCATGCCAATGCCCAGAACAGAAGCTACTCGTGGAGAAAGCCTCCTGAGTTACCAGCACGTGCACACAAGTGGAGAAGAGCCTCTTGGGCAGGACTGATGACCTTACAATGCACAGGAGTCACCTGGGGATCTTGTTCAACTGACGCACCTCATTCAATAGATCGGGGGTGGGGCCAGAGATGCTGCATTTCTAACAAGCTTCCAGGTGATGCCCATGGTGCTGGCTCACTTTGAGGAGCAAGGGGCTGGCTAATGGACAGACTAGATGCTGTGGGAAGGCAGAGAAGGGAACTAGGGAGAGGGCAAGCTGCACTGCACAGGACAAGGGTAGGAAGGGAAATGAGTGATGTTCTGAACATCTGCATGAAAGTACCAGTCTAAAGCCTGACACATGATTAAAAATTAAATAAAAAGTTCCCATCTTCCTTCTCCCCTTAATCCTTCTACCTTAGAAGTAGGTGGAATTGCTGTTTCCCACCCAACCCAACATACACACACACACACACACACACACGCGCGCGCGCGCGCGCGCGCACACACATGCACACCTTTCACATGGGGAAACTGAGGCTCGGAAGGATGAGCAACTAGTCACAGGTTACACTTCGGGTGGAGTCAAGCCAGAATCCCAGCAGCCAGCCCCTGCCTATTCCCCCTCCTCTGTGTTGTGACACGGAACCTAAAATGGGGCCCTGAGAGGACCTGGGGGCGTATGCAGAAACAGCTTCAGGGTCCTTGTCAAAAGGCCTCTGGTTTCTCAAATAACGAGGCCAGTCGGAAGCTGTTAACACACATGGGAACCAGCCAGCAACAGGTGAAAGGCCGCTCAACCTATCAGCACTGCTTTAAGCTATAGCATGCTCCTGGCTTCCTCTCCCCAGTTTCCAATCCCCAGATGCACCTGCCAGCAAACGAGCAGCAGCCAGAGGAGAGACGTGGGTCTCCCCCACTCTGCTCCGGCTTCCATGTCCTCCCATTTCCTGGGGCCCCCTGGGAGAACAGTTTCTCCAGATTAATATATAGTGCTAATGACGGGTAGCCGGTGGGAAAAGGCAAGGTCTACTTGATCCAGGGCTTGGAATGAAGCCAGGGTCCCTCTGGCCATAGATTCTCTGTCTCCTTCCAGGTTAGTGTGCTGTGTAAGGAGATTAAGATGTATAGTCTGCAAATGGACTAACCCTTTCCAGGCCTCTTTAATGAGGCTTCCCATAATAGGGCCATTTCTCTTTCTAACGTATGTGTACACATTCACACACACATACGTGCGCACACGTTCCTTAACATAACCCATATGGAAATAAAAATCTCTCCCTTGCTCTGTTTTTTAAGTGGATGCTATAATGGGCAACACTTCTTTTCTTCAAATGAAAATCCACGGTTCAACAACACGCCTTTCCAGTGACTCAAGAAGGTAGTTGCAGCCCACTGGCTAGGCCCCCCTCTTAAAGCTCAACTTTATGGGTAGCGAGTAATCAACTAGACCAACAGTTCTGGGGTATAGTGAGAACCCAGCACAAGGTATGGTGAAGTTCCTAAGAAACATACTCAGTCCTGGGACTCTCTCTGGATGAAGCAGCATAAGCAGCTTCGAAACCTAGGTCCCTGCAGTGAGGGAACACTATTACGTTCTATATCATTCACACCGTCATCTACTGAAAAGGAGAAAATTCTAGCCTCCAATATTGCCAGGTACCTTTCAGCTTTAAAATATACAGTGGTGGGGCGGGGATAAAAAAGCAGATTCTGAAGCTGCCCCTCTAACCCTTGACTTTTTAACAACCATCACTATTATCCACATCAGGCTTACAGATGAGAACTCTCTGGAGAGAGTTTCAATTCCATCCTGGATCAGAGGATCTTCTGACCTTCAGCTTCCCAAAGAGCAGGGGCATTCTCAGGCCTATCTCAGATACATGAGCTTCTGAACTCAAAATGTCAAGCAGTGGCTCAAAGTTGAATTGTCTGACCACAGGGTAATAAAACTAGATATTACTTTATTTTTTAAAACCCTGCCCATTTAGAAATTTAAAGGCCCGTCCCAAATAGCATGAGACAAAGAGGAAATCAAACCCAACAATTACAACAAGGAAAATAACAATAATGAGAATACTGTGTATTTTAAAAATCACATGGGAGGTGCCCAAAGCTGTAATCAGAAGTGCAAGTCATAGTATTAAATGCTACCGTTATTGGAATTTAAAGGATACAAATAAATGAGTTGGGCATCAACTCAGGAAGTTAGAAAAGGACAAAAAACAACCGGAGGAAAATATAAAGAACTATTAACAAAGAGAAAAGGAGAAATATGTGAGTTTAGATTTTAAAAATCCAAAGCAAAGAAACAAAACTCCGAGGGGTTTAATCAAGAAAAAAATAAGCAAGATACACATAATTAGGAGGAAGGGAGTTGGTGGAATAACCACAGAGACAACAAAGATTAAAAATGGCAAAGCCTCTTAATCCATACAAAAACATTTGCTGAAATATTTGCAGCATCCACAAGGTTCATGTTTTAATTATAAAAACAGTTATTAATATTCCTATGTAAAGCATATTTGCGAAGCCTTATGATAGAAAAATGAGCAAAGGACATGAATAGGCAATTCAGATCAGAGTAAATACATACAGGCAATTAACATATCAGAAAATGCACAACAACACTGTAGGTCAAAGAAGGAAACATGAAAATGACTGTGATGTCATCTTTCCCGCTATCAAATTAGCAAAGTTTTGTTTCTGTGGTTGTCCTTACTGTGAATGGCTACATCCAGTGAGAATGGAGATGAGGTGGACCAGGTGCTCTCCTACCTAGGTGAGAGGAATGTACATTACTGAAAGACCCCTTGGAAACATTTCAGGTGACCGGCAATTTCCCTCAGGCGGAAAGTTTTTGAACGTAACTCTTCTTGGCAAATGCTTACAAAAACAACACCTGATTCCTACACATTTGGGGGTTCCCACATAACAAAAGAGTCAAATTTGGGATGCCCAAGAATGAGATCAAGCCAAGAAGGAGAATGCCTGGCTCCAGGATCGTGCTCTGCCACCAACAACCTATATGACTTTGACAATGATTTAATTTCTCACAAACTCCATTTCACCACCTGAGTAATGCAGGAGCTAAATTTGATCTACAAAAGCTTTCTCCCCAGCCCTGCCCCGATGCTGACATGTTGTTTACTTCCCTTCTCAGTGCCAGGTCTTCCTGGTGTCTTAAGATGTGCATTTCTGCACAAGAGGGAAGAGAAAGAATAATGGGATGGGAGTCAAGAAAAATGGACTAACCATCAAATACAAGAGAGAGTTTCTAACCTTTCCTCTGCTTCACTTTCTGCATTTCTTAAGTGGGCTATAATGCTTTGTATGTTTAAGCTCTCAGTAAATATTTGCTGAATTAAAATAAAAGATGAGGGCTTCCCTGGTGGCACAGTGGTTGAGAGTCCGCCTGCCAATGCACGGGACACGGGTTCGTGCCCCGGTCCAGGAAGATCCCACATGCCGCAGAGCGGCTGGGCCCGTGAGCCATGGCCGCTAAGCCTGCGCGTCCGGAGCCTGTGCTCCACAATGGGAGAGGCCACAACAGTGAGAGGCCCGCGTACCGCAAAAAAAAAAAAAAAAAAAAGATGAAATGAATGAATGTGTGATATAGAAACCTATTTCCACAAGTTTTTTTTTTTTCTTGCTGATCTCCAAATCACTGGTAGGATGTAACTAAAAACTGTATATTGACAAATTGATTAGGGTCCCTCAAAATGAAATTGTGAGCCAAGGAAGGATACACATGGACTCTATTTCCTTGCCCTAAATCAGGCCTTACTTAGCAGTGGCACAAGCAGAATAAACATCAGTCACTGTTGCCAGATGATCCAAAGCACCTGGTCATTTCAGAGGGGAGAAAATCTAGTCAAGCCCATTGCAGGTGATTCTTCAGAGCTGAGAGTTATGTGGCCAGTGGTGTCAGCCATATGGACTCAACCATGTCCATCCACTCCTCAAGCATCATTATCACCCTGGCGGTCAGGATGGGAGGAACCGGTGTGGGCAAAGCCACATTCCAGGTGTGGCTACCACACAACATGACTCTCTGTAATGAGATGGACTAAAGCTAAGTCACAAAGCAGGCCAGCTCAAGTTGGATTCAGTCAAAAGCACAACCCACTACACACGTATCACCACTCCCCAGGCCTTCACCTACAGCAGAGGTCATCTTAACCTTCCCCACTGTGCCCAGAGAGGACCTCAGAATCCTTCACAACACTGAACCTTCCAGGCTATACCAGCTGATATACCAGCTGATCAGAGTCATCACACAAGACAAAATATATCTATGATTTCTGGTTCAGAGAATACCTGATGTCCCAAAAACGGGTATTATGAACTGGGTTGTGTCCTCTAAAAATTCATACGTTGAAGTCCTAAGCCCCAGTACCCTGGAATGTGACAGTATTTGAAGACAGGATCTTTGCAGAGGTGATTAAGGTAAAATGAGGTCATCAGGGTGGATGCTAATCTCATATGACTGATGTCATTATAAGAAGAAGAAATTAGGACACAGACACACACAGAAGGAACACCATGTGAGGACACAGGAAGAAGACAGCCAACTATAAACCAAGGAGAGAGGCCTCAGAAGAAATCAACCCCGTCGACATCTTGATCTCAGACTGCTGGCCTCCAGAACTGTGAGAAAATAAATTTCTGCTGTTTAAGCCACCTAGCGTATGGTATTTTGTTCTGGTAGCCCTGACAAACTAATACAGTGGGTATGTTGATAATTTGTTAGGTGAAAAATTAAGTTATAAAAGAGTACATAAGATATAAGTTTTGTATAATTAAATCACACATGTGAATGTGGAGGGGTGTGCATCTGTGTGCGTGCAAAAGAGTGCCCACCCACAAAGGAAAATGTTTGCCATGTTACAGACCAAAGTGTTCACAGTGGTTCTTTCCACATGGGAGTACAGGTGATTTGAGGGAGCCAGGGCGTGGTTCCTTGTTGCTACTAATCAATACTGCCTTTTCAGTGGTCATATATTAATTGTGTAATTCTAAAAGATTTATAATAGTGTACACATATCTAACCACTATGACAGCCAGCCCATGTATGATAGGATGCGTCAGGTACTTACTGTTTTATTTATTTGAATTCATTTAACCCTCACAATTACCCCACCAGGTAGGGACTGTTATTATCTCCATTTTCCAGATGAAGAAACTGAGGCACAGAGAGATTAAGTGACTGCCCAGATGACAAAGCTGGTACATGGCAGAGTCAAGCCTCCAAACCAGGTGGTCTGGCTTCACACCCATGGCCTTAACCCCAGAACTCCCCAGCCTCTCCATCAGTGGTCAGTTCACTGTTTTCCTAAGAGTTTATCTGAACACATTTTTGTTCAGTGCATGATTTGATAAAAGCGTACCTGAATACACACACACACACACACACACACACTCGCTCACTCACTCAAGTACATTTAGCTGTGCTTCATGGCTCAGCAAATTACTTAAGTCCTTTCCATTTGAGATGCACAATTTAACTGGGTTCAAGACCCCATATCTGAGAGGGTGACACCCCTCCTGTAAACCTAGGGCGGAAGACCAGAGAAGATCCCCATTCCTAAGTTCCGGGGGGATGACCCTTATGCTCTTGAACAGGGAGCAGGGTAAGCAACTAATTCATATTTTATAAGTTTGTTTAATGGAGCCTTATTTTTTGGGTTATGTATTTTTAAAGACCACATAGCTTAGATTGATGGAGACACGATGCTGATTCTCCTCTGAAAGCCGGAGAGCTGAAGGAAGCTCAGCCCTTCTGGGGCCAAGGAGGGACAGGGAACAGTCACAAATGGACAAATTCCCGTCAGCAGGAAACTGGTTAAATAAATTATGTTCCTCCCCATAATGGAATGTATGCAAGCTGTTAAAAGGAATGAGCTAGGGCTATAGGTCCTGTCAAGGAAGGGTGTTCATGATATATAGCTAAGGAAAAAAGGTAAGTTGCAAACCACTAGGGATAATATGATCCTATCTGGTGATAGAAAATTGTGGGGTGTTCGTGTGTCTGTGTGTGTGTAATAATCACTAAGGATGTGGACCCTAGTCGAACCAACTGGAGTTCACAACCCAGTTCCATTACTTCCTAGCTGTGTGACCTTGGGTTTTCTTAACCTCTCTGAGCCCCAATTGCCTCCCCCGTAAAATAAGAGGAAACCCTAGTGCCCAGCCCATGCGCAATGTGGTGTGAGGGTGAAATGAGAGATGAATGGAAGGGATTTTCATTGGCTTGGTACATTAAGCACTCAAAAGATGCTTGTAAGATGATGATGATGATGATGATGATGATGATGATGATATTGAAAAGTCCTTAAGAAAACCCGGCAAATTTTTCACAGTGTCCAGCCCCCGGAGAAGAGTGTCAACGAGAGCGAGGCTCTCACTGTTTACATCAGACGTTTGTCGTATTTGAATTTCTATCATGTGTATGTTTGACTTTCGTCATTAAAATACAATAAAGTGGAGCTTCATTTTTTAATGAATGAAGCTGACAGCTCTCCTGAAAGAAACTGTATGACTTCTGAAGTTTCCAGTAGCCTCATTTCTGGTGAGCTGGTTGTGATGTGTCCGCACTCCTGGGACAAGGCTTCTTCTCTGTGGGGTGGAGAATAGGAGAGGGAGTCTTCCAGGTGGGAATCAGCAAGGTCATTTGCATACTCCCAAGATAAATGCCTTGACAATGAAGTCTGCCCTAACTTGATCGCTACAATCCCTCTTTTTTCAACTCAATTCAAGCATGCTAACCAGATAAAGCTGGGCCAAGTGAGCAAACCTACAAAACTTCAGGGGCTGTGAGAAGAAATATTATAGTAAACAGCAGCGATAATTCTGAGTCCTTAAAAGTGTCAGGCATGATGCTAGATACTTCTGTACCATCTCATGTCATCTCTCATAGATATCCTGTAAGGTAAGTACTGATTGGTCCCCTATTTTATAGAGGTAGCAATGGAGGCTCAGAGAGGTGAAGACACTTGTTCAAGGACACACAGCTGATGGCAGCAAAGCCAGAGTTTGATTCTACGCCTACCTGGCCACAAAATCTAAGCCGTCCACGGTACACAATTTGTGTACTCTGTCAGAGAGAAAAAGGGATGGACTCTTACGTGGTCAATTAAATACCTAGACGCCCTCTACTATATCTCCCAAATATAAGTGCAAAATATTTCATATTTGTGACCTCCCTTGACATTTTTAATGCCAGCTCAAATTCATTGTTTCTGGGATACCATTCAGTTTTATTTTGTGTGATGGTAATAAGTGTTTTGTAAGAAAAGAGTTTCAAGATCTAGTGATTTTAGGGAGCTCTAAGTTAAATTCATTTTCTTGGGTACATTCCCTTATTGCAAGACGTTTCAGAGCCTTTGATATGCCAAGTATATCTGACTCCTCAAAAAGGTGCAACTGAGTACACTGTTGCTCAAACTTTTTGATGATGGAACCCTTTTTCTCATGAAGCAGCTCCCAGGACAGAATTCACTTTGGAAAATGCTATCCCAAATCAAACATCCCTTCTTTTTTCCTTGCTTGTTTTTCCAAGCACATTAAAAAAAAACAGTAGAAAAGTTTAAACACATTTAAATCTAAGACCGAAAGAAAAATTATCCGGTCTCTCCCGAAATCATCCCTGTGCCTTCAGAAATACCCAAGATTCTTAGGTATATACCTGACTATGAGAGAATTCCAAATATAAGGTGACCCACACCTATAAGACGAACCCATGCTTTTCCCAATGGGAACATCTAAAAATAATTTTTAATTATATATACATATATATATGTACACATATATATATGTATATATAACTTGACTTTACAACTTTTAGGGACCTCGATGGAGTCCAGTGTTTATACTTATCATATGTAATTTATTGAGTTTGACATATATTTTTAAATTACATATAATGTAAAATAATGTTGATGTAGAAAATCTACTTTCTCCCGCTCACATACCATGAAACAATTTCATTCAAACTCTGCCTGCATCGTCGTCTTAAGAAAGCCCCTTTCTGTACCATCTCACATGGCGCTGCAGCTCAAGTCATGTTCACTTCTGCCCAAGTGTTTTAGAAACGCAGCCGTTTTTGACCCATGCAATATGCCATCACTAGAAATGTTATTTCAGACCACAGGTACTGATAAATACAACATGGTGACGGCTGGGACAATTGTGTTTTTCCCTCATTCATCCTGTAGGTGTCTCGATGTGACCTCTACAACACCACTGCTTACAGAGCTGTTTGTAAAGTCATCTGTAGAAGGCTTGTTTACACTGACATCAAATACTGGCAGTTCTGAGTCATAGCTCCTGGAATTACTGTTACGTCTCTTTGGTTCTGACAGGTGAATGCTGGAATCTTCCAAAGAACTCGCTTTGATGTCCAAGTTATTCTTAAATAGGACCTTGCTGGTCTAAATAAAATAATCGCAGGAGTGCCCCATCATGTGAGACACCTCACAGGGACCTAAGTGTTTGTAACTTCTTCTCTCCTGCAGGATAATTATGGGGAGGGGCCTCTCACGTTACAGTTGTGCATGTGCAGTGTATGTAAAGGAAAGACCTCCCCTCCAAAAGGATGGCTGTACTCTGTTGGCAATGAGTGGGTTAAGGACGAGCTTTGCACTCCAGCTTGGGAAAGAGTCAGACCTGATATGGCATGGGCCTCTTTCTGCCCAGCACCAGGAAGTGAGGGCAAGAAAGAAAAAATTATTGACCTAGGGAGAGCACTCGATAGCAACCTCATGAGCAAATGGGCCATTTATCCCCCAGTCCGGAGCCCCTTGAAAAGGTGACCGTCCATCAATCCCTCCTCCGAGCTGCCCCTTGATGAGCTGTTCTATCAATGGGCTAATTTAGCTGATTACAGAGGAATTTGAGAGGAATGGGCCGCCAGAGCCTGGGTCTGGGCCAGCAATGCATTAAGTCCACCAGTGTCTCCATCACCCCCCAACTTGGGACCGATAGGGGCGTCTTATTCCTGAAAACATGTACCATCTGATGGGCTTTCTTTAAACTCAGCTCCAGCTTATCAGGTGCTAGGTGGAAACCCTCCTGCTACAGGGCATGGATTGTTCTGTCCTCCAAGTCCTTGATGGGGGAGGATGGCCTCTGGGACCAGTGCCAGGCTATTCTCGGCTGCCGGTCAGCGGCGTGTCAACGCCCAACCCCATGGGATGGGAGTGCGGGGAGTAATGCAGAGGCCCAGGCTGGACTGTCATTGCTCCTTTACCCCTCTGACTTTTTACAGCCTACGAGGTTTGGAAAATGCCCCCACCATCCTCCAACACGGGGGAGGCTAAACTCACATACAGGTGCAACAGACGAACAACCATGCTGGGAACCTCCCCACTCCTTCCGAAAGGAATCCCATGCTAACATTTCCTACCGTTCCCATCTTTTGGATTAAAGTATTGCCCTATCCAAATACTCCACTTAAAATATTGAGTTGTTAGCCATTTACACTTTAGTATGAGTTAGTCTGTCCACTCTACTTAAGGCTCTGGGAACAGGACATACAAGGATACCTTCAGAAGATAGAAATCTATCTGGAGGAAAGGAGGGCTGAGGGCTGCTACACTGAGGAGTACAAAGGCGTTTAATTCTCTGCACAGTTGGGTCACAGCAAGTTTCAATGGAAGGGAAAGGAAGGTATAAAAGAGGAGGAAAAAGGACCCAGGCTTCTTGACTGAGGGGGATCCCAAATGCAGAAAAACATGAACCTTCCAGCTCAAACCCCTATTTAAAGGAATAAGAGCACAGGCTCATACAGGTAGCTATAAAGTGACTTGAGTATCATTCATTTCTATTAAGGAGGGTCTGAAACGATCCCCTCCCTTTTAGTGGACTTTCCTATTAGGACTGTGTTGGTACACAAGTAATCCCGCTTGTTGTTATTTCTCCAACTTAAAACCCAAACCCGTTTGGATTAAGCAGAAATCTTTTTTGATTGCCAGTGACAGAAATCAAATTGAAACCAGCCTGAGCAAAAGAAAAACGTTATTGGCTTGTGTAGCTTTGAAGTGTAGAGGGCTGATTTCAGGCATGGCTGGATCCAGGGGCTCAAATTATATGCCAGTAAAACCTTTTTCCAGCTCTCGGTTCTTCTCCTCCCTCTTTGTTAACGTCATTTCTAGACAGACTTTCAACATGTAGTCTCAAAAAAGGCCACAGGGAGCTCCAGACTCGCCTTCTGCCAGCTCAGAAACTCACTCGAAGGAGAAGAACTCTTTCCTGAGAGCTCCAGCAAAAGTCCCAGAGCTATTTCTCACCGAACCCATTTGAGTCTCACACCCGTTCCTCAACCAATCACTGGGGCCCAGGGATGGACTGCCCAGTTGGCCAGACTAAGTCTCATGCACAGCTCTGAATCTGATGGGTGTCAGCCCCACCCAAGCCACATGACCTGCAAGTGGAGAGGGGTGATCCTCCAAAGAGAAATGAGGAGGCTGCTTCCAGTGAAGAAGGAAGGGATTCTGGGCAGGGAAGCAGCAGGGTCCCTACAAGGCTCCTGAACAGACCAGTGCAGTAAATTGTTCTGGGTTCTCACACAGAAAATTGTCGATCCCAGGGGTGGGTGAATACAGAGGCAGGACTAATTTCAATGATCCCCATAAGAGCTCCTCAAGACAGGTTAGTCCCCCTCTGGAGTTTCACCCCATTTCCTGATGTTCTAAAATCTGCTGATCTGTTGAATTTTCAACTCAGTTGGCTTAACTGTGGCTTAAATGTTACATCAAAGGCAAACTGCTCATGAGAAGAGGCTTGACCCCACAGGGAACATGTGGGGTTAGGTTCCAAAAAGATGGATTTCTTTCTTCATCTCAAGGAGTAACTTCAATCAAGCCCAATGATCTCTTTAAGCCCCTCACTCGATTCTAGCCAACAAAGAGTGGTGGGTGAAAGCTTCTTTGGAATCAGAGATGTGTTCAAATTGGCAGCTCTCCTGTGTAACCTGGGGCTAGTGAATTAACTTCTTTGAATCTCCATTTCCTCATCCATAAAATGAGGTTAAATAACCTCTACTGTATAGAGTTGTTCTGAGGGTTAATCATTCATTCAACATTATTTGAACATCTACACTCGCCTGGCACAGTGCTAGGTACTGGGAAATATAAAAAGAAACAAAATCAACAAAATTCTCCACCATTATGGAGCTTATATTCTAGCAAGGGAAACAGACAATAGACATTAAGAAATAAGTAAGTTATTTTGAGTGTTAAAAGATAAGTTTTATAGGGGGAAATGTAGATCAAAGCAGCAGAGATTAAGAGTATATGAAAGAAAAGTTTCAGTATTGAATAAGATGGTCAGGGTGAGTCGCACTGAGAAGGCGATATTTGAGCAGAGACTTGAAGAAGGTGAGTGAGGGGGTGGGGAGGTGGGGAAGAGTGGTCCAGTCAGAGAAAGCAGCCAGTGCAAAGGTCCTGAGGTGGGAATGTGTCTGGTATAGTCAAACGCAGCAAGCAACCTATTGAGGCTAGAGAAGAGTAAGCAAGGAGATGGACAGAGAAGAAACAAGGGATCCGATCCCACAGGACCTTGTGGCCGCTATAAGGACATGAGCCTATGAAATGATTACCACAACTTGGCCCATAGCAGATTCCAAGAAGTGGAAGACTGGTGATGAAGAAGATGGCAAAGATGCTGATGCTGACGGTGATGATGGCAATGATGACAGCGACGTGATATGCTGTGGCACCCAGCCCTCCAGCAAAAGCATCCTGGCTTAACACAGACACACTCTCACCTTTCTGAGCTGTTCTGAGGATTTCCAAATTAACACAGGCAATCTGCACTTTGAACCCATGCTGAGACAATTGTTCTGTAAACATAGGGTGTTTCCTGTCACCACGAGTCTTTATCATGTGCCTGACACTGTTATCACCGAAAGGTCACCAGGTGGCATCCATTAGCAGGACTAACACTTGTTCTGCTTACACATCCCTGTTCTACACTTCCTTCTGGTATCAGCAGAAATTCCCTGAATCCAACCAACTGCCCCCATGGATATCATGTGTTCGTCACTCATGGCCTTTTGCCCAAACCAAGTGGATCATTGCCTGGGTAATATGTGGTATATGGGTCCAAATTATCTGGACAGTATTAACAGCAACTGACAGGGCTCAGGCTATCAGTGTTGACATCCTCGAACCAGTGCCTGCCTCATCCTGGCTCTTGACTCCTGGAAGCTATTCCAAAGGGCAACTGGTCCTCCTCAGATGGCTAGCATCCCAGCTGAGTAGTACCATAGCACCGTTTCTTCAGCAAGGAGATCCCCCAACATTTCCAGCTCGTGGACGCACACACGTGTGAGGTTGTTGAGATAACCTTTGACAATGTCTCCTCCCATTACCTCCGACCTGGCTAAGTGGGCTCCTTGCTTCACCTAAACTCATCTCCCAAATCCGCTGCAGCAGGAAGTCTCTTTTTGAAATTTACGTGCGGAACTATCAAACTATTCAACGTGTTCCAAACACCCTCGGGAAGGTCCGGACTCCTTAGGACGCCACCATGACTTGGCCTCTACCTTCCTCTCCAGCTTCATCTCCCACCAGCCCCTCTGGCCAGGCTAAGAACCTGAGAACTACTGTACGTGCAGTTCTCCATCATCCAGGCCGTTCAGTTCTCACAGGTCCTCGTCCTCCACAAATCCTCTGCAGACCTCCAAACCATGGGCAGGAGCCCCTGCCATGTGCGCTGACTAACCAGTCCAGAACCCCACCGCAGCTCTTACCACCTGTGTCATATTGTGCCTTGGTGAGGCTCTCCCATCTGCCAGACGTGCTATCTCATTCACCCTTGGGTCTCCGCCTCTGGAGAAGGGGTCTTCTCAAAGCAGATGCTCTATAACTGCCTGTTGCTTGAACACCAGGACCAGTCATGTGTTTAGTCAAATACCATCCTCACCTGAAGCAGATGAAGACACACAGTCCACAGCACACTGTAGCAGGCTGGTTCGGCAGACCTTGGTCCAGATCTCCGCTCCACGACTTATCGGCAGTGACTCTGGGTAACTCAATTTTTCTAGTCCTAGTTTTCCCATCTCTAAATGGGGGGTAGCCTCACCACTTCTTATAGCTACACTGAGGATTAAATGAGATATTCTAGTGAGTATTCAAGGAGCACTAATAATCACTATTATTATATTTTCCACTATCGATGAAGTGGTCACCATATCCGCAAAGCTAGAGATTCTTTTCTATTTGTTCACTGTTGTATCCCAGGCTCCCGCCATGGTGCCTGGCACATAGTAGGTGTTCAACAAATGTTTGAATGAATGAACAAGCTGGTCTTGTTAGACTGAGGGAGAAATTCCCTGTATCCCTAGAATCTTTGGCTTCACATGTAGGATTCTCCAGACGTTTTTCCCATTCCCAGAGGTTCCAGTATGACAGGGCATGGGTGGGCCCGGAAACCTGCATTTGAATGGGTTCCCCATGATCACCCCAACCTCCATCAGTTCAGGAACCTCAGCATCAGATGATTTAGGTCTCCATTACCTCCCCCTCTTTTCTCAGCTCATCTCCTGTTCCTTTCCAATTGCAGTCATCTGAAAGCCCAGTCTTAGTCACCGTTGTGATCATTGCATTGGAGTTGATATTATTTGTGTCGGACACAGAGACCCAGCAGAGGCTTTTAAGTGAATACTTGGTAATGGAACAATCAAGTTAAAAGAGCAGTGTGACACAGAGCATGAAATAGGAAAGTCTCATGGCCAATTGATTTGGACCACACTTATAGGTTTGTGAAATGAATTTCATTTTCTGGACCAAATGGAAACCCATCTTATAAATCACTGCCGCTCTTAGAGATTAATAAAGGAAACAGGCTTGATTAAGAATTCAGAGCATTGGTCCCATTGCAGATTTATAGACCCAGAGGTCTTGCCACAGGGATTTCAACATGTCCCACCTGTTAATCGTCATTTAGGAAGATTAACCCCAGGGCTTCTGACTAAGGCTTGAGGGCAGGGCCCAAGCCCTGCTTGGACAATAAAGGAGATTCTAGGAAACACACTTCTCCATGTATTTCTAACCCTCCCCAGAAATGAACTATTCATGTGGCCTTTGACATAACATCCTGTGGGGTTTTTCCTAGATTCTGGACAGGTGGGGAATTTGATTTAAAAATCTTTCTGCATCTCTATTCAAACTTGACAGACAGTGTTGGGTCAAGATTTTAAAATAAAAATAAAAGCAACAAGAGAAAAAGATGTTTAGTGAAATCAACCAAATGCAAAATAATCCCCATCAGCTCTGATGGATGCCTACCCTGCACCCTGGAAGGTTTACAATGAGTGCTAAGGTATTTAACATTCAAGAGTATCTTTGGAATTCCTTATCTGTCAAAGCCTGTCTACTCAAGACCAAAAAGAGTAGAACTCATGAAGCTGATGTGAGGAGAGGGACAGGACCACACTAACAAGCTTTCTGGGACAGAATCAACTCCTGTTACTTGGTGAAATGTCTTGGTTCAGGATCCAGTACTTGCAAAAGTGTGCTCTGCAAATAGGAAGTCACGCTAGTTTAACATTCTACTCTATAATATTTGGGGCCCTGATGGTTTAAAATTCAGCAAAAATTAGAAAGCAGGATGGTGTTCAGAACAATGAAAAGGGACAGACTTCCCTGGTGACGCAGTCCTAGAGATCTATTGTAAAGCATAATGATTATAGTTAACAACTCTGTATAGTATAATTGAAATTTTGCTAAGAGGATACATCTTACGTTAAGTGTTTGAAACTTTTGCAGGTGATGGATATGTTTATGTCATTGATTGTGGTGATGGTTTCACAGGTGCCTACTTATCTCCAAACTCATCAAGTTGTACAATAAAGAGGTACAGCTTTGTGTCTGTCAAACAAACCTGAATAAAGTGGTTTAAAAAAAGAAATGAGATGGAAAGAAATGTTCACTGCAGATGCTCAGTAAAGAGCCGTCACCTTGATGGTAGAAGCTAGAATATAAATCACAGACTAGCTTCTGAGGACCCTAGGGCCCCTTCTACCAAGAAACCCTCCTGAATTCCCCCTTATATTCCTGTAATAAGCCCTTTTACCTCGAGTTAGCCTAAGTCAGAATCTCTACAAACCAAGTGTTATGGACTGAATTGTGACTCCCTGCCCACCCCAATTCCTATTCAAAGCCTTAACCCCCAATGTGACTATATTTGGAGATAAGGCTTTTGAGGACATAATTAAGATTAAATGAGGTCATAAGGGTGGGGTCTTAAACCAATAGAGTTGGTGTCTTTATAAGAAAAGGAAGAGACTCCAGAGCTCTCTCTGTGTGTACACACAGAGAAAAGGCCATGTGAGAGCACAGCAAGAGAGTACCATCTGCAAACCAAGGACAGAGGTCTCACTAGGAACCAATCCTGCTGGTACCCTGATCTTGGACTTCTAGCCTCCAAAACTGTTCGAAAATAAATTTCTGTTGTTTAAGCCAACACGTCCACGGGGCTTTGTTACAGCAGTCCAAGCAGACTAACACACCA
Organism: Lagenorhynchus albirostris; assembly: GCF_949774975.1. Lineage (NCBI taxonomy): Eukaryota > Metazoa > Chordata > Mammalia > Artiodactyla > Delphinidae > Lagenorhynchus > Lagenorhynchus albirostris. The sequence continues at coordinate 75,523,643 of NC_083108.1, forward strand.
AGCGGATTTGGTTTTGTGGCTTTCAGTCACATATATTAGCTGAGACTCTGTTAATACTGACATACCACAAAGGTCTTAATGGGAGTGGCTTTATTGGCCCTTTAAGAGTAATTTGCCATTACTATATTAGTAGATGTCCTATAAATCCTGCTAGGTATGATCAGAAGGGGTTATTAGAAGCAGTATAATAAACATTGTCCCTGTTAACTTTCCTGGGGGTCATTCATCCATCCAACAAACATTTATTGCACACCAACCGTGTATCTAGTATTGTGCCAGGCCCCGGGAGAGAAACAGTGAACAAAGCATGGCAAATTCTGCTCTCGTGGGGCTGACGGTCTAGTGGACAGAGACAGAAAATAAACAAGTGAACGAGACAATGTCAAAGAGTGACAAGAGCTCTGAAGGAAACAAAATAGTGTGGAGCACAATGGGAGGCGTAGTTTGGACTGACTGGATGGTCAGGGAAGGTCTCTAAGAGGAGGTGACATTTTAGCTGTGACCTAAAAGAACTGCATGGGCAAGCCAAGAGGAAGACCTGGCAAAAGCATATTTCAAGAAGGGGGTACAAGTTCAAACACACTGAGACAGAAATGAGGACATATAAAAGCCCCTCCAGCCAAAACTCAGAATTATCACTGGGTTTGAAAAAAGGAGTAGGTGTTCAGTACCTACTTGTTGCTTGAACAGAAGAAACTCTCACCTGTTTAGTCCTGAGCCATCCTCACTTTACCCAGTCAAGCTGTTGTAGGTATACCAGAAGTCCCTAGAGCACCGTAGCAGGCTTGTCCAGCAGACCTGGGTTTGGATCCCTACCCCATTTCTTAGGGTCTAGTGTACTTGTAAGGGGAAGCCAACCTTTATACAATGGGATGCCTTTCATTCAAACCTTGTTATGTTACCCAACCTGTTAATGAAAGTCTTCAGACCAGCAACGTCAGCATCACATGGGAGCTTATTAGAAATGCAGCATCCCTGGTCCAACCCAGATCTACAGAGTCAGAATCTGCATTTTTAACAGATTTGTATGAGCATTATAGGTTGAGACTCATTGTTCTACAAAACACTCTGGACCCATCATTTAATTTCATCCTTGGAAGAAAGACATTAAAAGATATGGAGCCATCAGCAAAATATGACTACGTCATCCCTCTCCCTCATCTTTGACTTATTGTAACTTCTGTTAATAGCCCTGGAGAAATACAATGACCATGTGGGCTGCAGAGGCACGACTCAGGAGAAACACTTGGATCTGGAAAGGGCTCGGAAGGGAGGAAACGCAGAAATGTTTGGTCTTCGTTTTCTGTTCAGCTTACCCCAGAATCAGAGTCAAATGGGGACAGATTCTCCTGAGAAAAACCAGGACCAAAGAGCCGCACTGAGTCATGACTAGTGTGCTTTCCCAGGAGGCGGGAGAGCCCTTTGTAACAAGTTCTTGCAACGTCCCAGAAAGGGGAGCAATTACCAGCATTGGTTACACACAACTTCAGCGTCTCCAAGCCTTTGGGACCAGAGGTCTGTCTCCCCCGAAGAATCATACTAGTGAATCAGTGTTATCATTGGTGGGAAGAAGGCCCTGGAATTTGATTAGATACAGCTGGTGCAGCAAGGGGTTATTTGCCCAGAAAATTAAGTCTATCTTGCCTACAAAGCCCTAAGCGGGGAAAGTGCAGGGTCGGTTGAAATGGTTTCAGCATCCATGGGACAAATTAAAAGGCAAAGAGAAGAATATAATCTATAATTCATGAGCCCAAGCAGAGCAGGAGAAGTACATCAGAGGGAAAAGCACATGCACGTGCAGGATGGGTTCCGTCACCTGACCATCTAGGGAAAATGATTATGATTATTTTGCACAGGAAGGAAAAATGTTTCCAATAATCAATGAAGATTCGTATTCAGAAATGTCCATAAGCTGGCGTAAGAGACAGGACAGGAAGGATCTGAGTATCTATTTTACAGAGCGTTTAAAGGTGCTGACGGCATGATCAATTACTCAGGCAATTTTCTAATTTGAGGAGCATCGTGCAAAAGGCAGACTTTTCCCACCCCTCAAATCCCTCCTCCCAGACCAGCTGATCCTACGCACCCTCCAACAGCAGATCAGGAGACTAAGGGGGTGAACCCTGCACTAGAGTGACTCACAGAAGTTCAAAGGCAACTCTTGCCCACCCTCCCTCCCTATCACTGGGCTGAGATGGGAGGGAGGAAAATACAAACCCAAGGTCACAGGAGTGGGAAACCAAACCCTAAGCAGTACAGATTCCTATATGGATTCAACTGAGAGTCCTCTAGACCAGGGGCCAGCAAACTTTTTCTGTAAAGGGCCAGATAGTAAATATTTAAGACTTTGCATATCATAAGGTCTCTGTAGCAACCACCCAACTCTGCTAGTGTATCATGAAAGCAGCCATAACCATATGTAAAGAAAGGAGTGTGAGTCGTTCCAATAACACTTTATTGACAAAAGCAAGTAGTGGGCCAACTTTGACCCAAGGGCCAGAGTTCATCAACCCCTGATCCAGGACAATTTAGTCCTATCTTCTCATTTTACAGATGGAAAAACCAAGGCTCAAGGGAGGAAATGACTTGCCCAAGGCCACACATCTAGGTCAAGTCAGAGCTCAAGCTGAAAGCCTAAAATGTTGACTGCACTTTTTAAAACTCTCTCCACTGTACTAGATGGCCCCTTCCTCCCTTCCTTCCTGTCTTCCTCTTTTCATTATGTGCTAAACAACTAGGGATACGGTACACCAACACACAGTCCCTGCGTTCATGCCTCCAGCCTGGTGCTATACTCAGAAACCATTTTTTAAATAAGCTCACTTACAGAATCAGCATTATGTTTGTGTTGGTTTGTAAATATTAATATTCTAAAACCACTGCAATTAAATTATTAGAATAGTGATCACTGGCCTGGAGCACGCAATACCTTTGGAACTATATTTTCTCTTTTCATAGTTTTGTAGTTTTTGGTTAATTATATATTTTCTCTTTTCATAGTTATGTAGTTGTTGGTTGATTAATTAGACAACTAATCATGCTCATTGAAAGGAAAAGAATTTTAATGTAAATAAGAGGTGGAAAGAGAAATTGCCCAGTATCTTGTTATTCAACGATATCTGCATCAGCAATCTGGTGTGTAGCCTACATTTTTATATATCTTTAGATAGACACGGATATGTGTGTGTGTGTGTGTGTGTGTGTGTGTGTGTGTGTGTGTGTGAGCGTGACGGGTTTTTTTTGAGGGCGGTTAACAAAAATGAGATCTTTCTAATAAGCATATCACTCTGCACATGTGTAACACTGCTTCTATGGTAAAATACCTATTTACTCCCATCCACTGACTTACTGTAAATTTTTGGAACACATCCCACTCATGAGGCGGCATTTGTCTGAATCCCTCAAAAGCTTGTGGGGCCTAAGATGGAGTGGTGGTGATGGTGATGATTGGAACGAGACAGGAAGACTCGCAGAGATGCTCCCAATCTTCGGAAAGGTGAAAGGTGAAGGTAGTAGCCTAATCCTTGAGTGTTAAATTGTTTAACGAGTTTGCCTAACGATCTCACTGTTTAGGATGAATTTGATGGTCCAGAAATAAGGGCACCATCATTCGTAGAGGGCAACTTTTACAAAGATCCAGACCAAGGAGCATCTAAAGATAAATAATCCATGGCAGGGAAATATTTGGCATGGGTCTCCAGGAAGTGGACTGAGGGGTTTTTTTTTACCTTCTCCATCTCAGATTTATGAATCTGACAAGCATGTAAAACATGAGACCCTCTTAGACTGGGGGACTGGGGGTTGTGACATCTAAAACCCCATGAGCTCAAACGTTCCCTCCTCTTTGAATGGTGCCTCAGGTCACATAAATCATCCATGTCCTGACCCAATTCAAACATAGCCGTTTTCTGAAGCTGGCAAGGGGAGGGTTTTGTGATCCATGTTGATTAGTTCCATCTATCCATTTTTGAGCCCTGACTCTATACAAGAGTGTTCATCTAGGGCGTTCTCAGTTGTGAACTACAGATGCCAACTCTGGATGCCATAAGCAAAGCAGGACTTTTCTGGAAGATTACTGGGTAGCTCACAAAGCCTAAAGAATAGACTCAGAAAACAAGAAGCAGAACACAACATCCAAAAGCAAGAACGAGTGGTGACACTCTTCAAGGCGTCACCCTCTGGATGCATCAGCTCCAACCCTTTTTAGTCCTTGCATCACTCCACTCAAGACAATTTTCAGGAGAGCCCAACTGATCGTCTGGGGTTTCACGCTCACCCCACGACTCGGGGAGGATGGAACTTTGATTGACATGCCCACCCTTGGGAGAGGGGTGGCTTCCCCAGAGCAAAAGCAGACAGATGTTACTGGAAAGAAGGGGGAATGGATGGCAAGCAGGTGGAAATCACAGATGTCTGCCGCTGCAGAGGATGTGCTAGGGCTCACAGCTGAAGTAGGAGCACACGGTCAGAGGAGCTCACAGTGCACAGAATACATGGTTGGCTCTCCCTCCATATCCTAGTCTACCCTACTTCCTCAGGCACGTGAAGCCTGCGGGTGGGTGGGGAGGGGATGACTTGATGAATATGGCCTTTTAAGAGGAGCAGTTAAGCCGAAACCCCTGGGCGTGACACAGTACTTCCAAACGGCACTTCTACACCCTTTCTTGCTCCCCACCACCCAAGTTCAATCTCTCTCCAGCAGTCAGTGCACTGCTTCTAAAATTCACCTCTGGGGCTTCCCTGGTGGTCCGGTGGGTAAGATTCCATGCTCCCAATGCAGGGGGCCCAGGTTCAATCCCTGGTCAGGGAACTAGGTCCCGCGTGCCGCAACTAAGAAGTCCACGTGGCACAACTAAAGCCTCCACATGCCGCAACGAAGATCCCGCATCCTGCAACTAAGATCGGCACAGCCAAATAAATAAATAAAGTTCACCTCCAATCATGTCCATCCCCCAGTTAAAGCCCTGCCCTGGTTCCACACTCTCCCTTACACAGATGCCGCATGATGTATTTCAGATGCCAGGGTCTGGTTTCAATCTGCCTCATCTTCTACCTGTTATCGCCCTCACTCCCTGGTTCCGAGTCCCCAGATGCTACAAGTTCCCTCCTCCCTCGGGGATTTGGCAAAGCCCATTCTTCTTCCTGGATTTCTCTTCCTCCCGCCTCCTTCCTACGCCCCACGCCCCTTGCACGTGGCTAACACCGTCCCACTTGTATGAGTTCACTAGGGCTGCCATGGTAAAGCACCGCAAACTGAACAGCCGAAACCCAGTTCTGGAGTCGTGTCACAATTCTAGACGCTAGACGTCCAAGATCAAGGTGTGGGCAGGGGCAGGCTCCTTCTGAAGGTGCTAGGGAACGATGGCTCCACGCCCCTCTCCTGGCTTCTGGGGGTTTGCCATCAATCTCCGGCGTTCCTTGGCTTGTAGGGGCCTCACCCTGATCTCTGCCTTCATATTCTCAAGGGCGTTCTTCCTGTGTGCGTGTCTGTCTCCAAATTTCCCCTTTCCATAAGGTCACCAGTCATACTGCATTAGGCGCCTACCCTGCTCCAGGATGACTGTATCTTAACTAATTGCATCTATAATGACCCTACTTCCAAATACGGTCCCCTTCTGAGGTACTGGGGGTTAAAACTTCAACATGTAAATTGGGGGAGTCAGCGGGGGACACAGTTCAACCCACAACACCATCCTTCAAGTCTGAAATTAAAATGTCACACAAGACAGTCTCCCCGGACTCCCCAGACTAAGTAGTGCCCCTCCCCCATCCCCGTATGCATTATCCCTTTGTGGTACTTCTCAGAGCTCAAATAAATTATTTGTTTTATGTTCCTCCCCCACCACCAGATTAAGTCCCACGACCTAGGGACTGTACTGCCTCCTCTATGTACTATTTCTGGTGACCAGCACATAGTAGGACCTCCACCCATATTTATTCAATGAATTAACCAGTCACAAACTAGCCACAGACAGGGTAGTGTGAGGTTTACAGGCTCAGGTTTCAGAGGCAGATCACCTGGATTTGAATCCCACCCACCACTCCTTCCTGGAGGAATGATCTTGGTCCACGACTCAGTTTTCCCTTCTGGAAAACGGGAATAATAACGGTACCTCCTTCCTCAGGATGTTCAGTGAATGAATACACATGGAAAATACGGACACCGGTGCCTAAAGCAGGGCAAGAACACAACGATAGCCCTTCAGGCAGGGAACGCCCGAATAAGCATATGAGCGGGACTTCCCTGGTGGCGCAGTGGTTAAGAATCCTGCTGTCAATGCAGGGGACGCAGGTTCGAGCCCTAGTCCGGGAAGATCCCTCATGCTGCAGAGCAACTAAGCCCATGCCCCACAACTACTGAGCCCACACACCTAGAGCCCGTGCTCCGCAACAAGATTAAGCCACCGCAATGAGGAGCCCGCGCACCACAACAAAGAGTAGCCGCCGCTCGCCACAACTAGAGAAAGCCCGCGCGCAGCAGTGAAGACCCAACACCGCTAAAAATAAATAAATTTATTAAAAAAAAAAAAGCATACGAGTGACTTTGCTGTGACAAAAACCATGTGGCTTTTACTAACTTTCAAGGCAGTGCTTTCTCATTTCACAGGGTCACCGGCCCCGGTCTCCTTCCATGCCTGCATTTTGTATTTCTGGTTGGTTTGGCCATGCTTCTCCCTGGAATGCAGTTTCACGCGGTTTGGGAAGAGATGATGTTCCTTGAAACTTCCGCCCCGTGGCTCTCCCGAGATTGCTCAGAGATAGAAAAGTAGGTTTGGCTCCATTCAGAACCTGTTTGAACATTCGTTGCACATACTTCAAAACCCTATCCCTTGGACTTCTCACCCATTTACTCTTGGCAACAAGCAGCTTCCTGCTTCTGCGACGTTAAAGCTTTCAAGCTTAGGGGAAAAGGCTTTTTGGACAACAAACAGCCCTTTAAAAACAATATTTTGATGAGTTAAGTGTAAATGAATCAGAAACACATGGATTAAGCTTCTCTTGATGTACACATGGGTTTAATAATTACAGGAGGTGGGGGAGAAGGGAAATGGGGCTGGAAAAGCCGTGTCTTGGGTTTTATCAAATCTAAAATGTTTGAGAAGTAATTCAAGACATTCCACACATCCCCAAATGTAGCCAGATTTTCCGATTCCACTTCCAAGGAGCCACACTGGATCTTTCTAGTAACGATTTGAGTGTTCCAAAGTGCCAGGTTTTCGTGGCTTCTGATTGGCTGGGCACGAAGCTATGATTTATGAGACCATTCAAAGATTTATATATTGCCATTATAACAAATTCCTTCCAAACTGAACGGTACCCAAATGCAGCTTTATAAATATCTTTCCTGTTAGAAGCCTCTTTCTATTCACAAAACTCTCCTTCTTTGCTTTTTTTTCCCCCCTCAACCCCCCTCAAGCCACAGATTCCCCCATGAGGTCTCAGACCAATGAAGAGTGAGGGAATTAATTTTACCACGGCTGAAACGTGTTTCACTTTGGATTGAGTTTTAAATGACTCGGGCCCATATAAGCGGCAGGTCATAAGAAGGTTATAGCTAAAGGGCTCATAAGTTAGGTGAAGGGTGGAAGGGGTAGAATTTTATAAATGCTGATTGCTTTCATAAAAAGAAAAGCTAAGTTGTGTTCGTGCTGAACACAGCCAAACACTCAATACATCAGGGCACGCTGTTTCCTAGAGGAAATGTCTCACCCTGGTTTGGTGGGTTTCTGCCTTCCTACATTTAAATGACGTCTTCAGTGTTGGGTAAGTAACTTCTTCCATGTGTCCTTCCCCCAAATAAATTTTGAGTCACTCAAAGCTCAGAGGTATCCTAAACTGCATGGCTTAAGGGGCAGCAGGAAGGTGGGTGAAAGGTGGTTGGGGAAAGGACTTTCTGATTTTCTAATTCATTATCCCATAGGTCTTGTTTCCAATGATATGTTCATAAGCCCCATCCACCACGGAGTACAGAGGTTATCAGGAAAAGAAGTAACAGAGCTAATCTGCATGGGGTTCAGAGGCAGGCACATGATTGCAAAATTGAAATGGGAGGTTGGCTGATTTATCAAATACAATATACGGGGGTCATTGACCCAACACTGCTGCATAGGAGAACCATTGCCCAAGTGACCCAAGCCATCTGTGTTAGTCAGCCAGGCCACAACAATGCTGCATAACAAAATATCCCAAAATTCAGTGGATTGTAAGGACAATCAGGTATTCTTTTTTTTTTAACATATTTATTGGAGTATAATTGCTTTACAATGGTGTGTTAGTTTCTGCTTTATAACAAAGTGAATCAGCTATACATACACATATATCCCCATATCCCCTCCCTCTTGCATCTCCCTCCCACCCTTCTTATGTTTGCAGATCAGTGAGTTGAGTGCAACCAGCAGAGGTAAGATAGGTTTCAGCCTCCAGATTCTTGACTGTGGGCTCCAGGCTGTGAATTGAGTTCAAATCTGTTTCAAGTGTCTTTCATCCTCCTTGTACCAGTGGTCACCCAGATCATGTGACCTTCCCCACATGTCACATTCTGGAGCTCAGATCTGCAATTCCTTCTCAGATATAAAGACACTGTACTATGCTGCTTCTTGTTGTCTACAATTCATGGCTTTCCTCTACTGCAAGAGAGGGTAATCTGATTTCCCCTGCACATCTCAGATGGTCACCTGAAGTCCAAATGAGCAAAGAGGTGGGAAAGCATATACACTTCATGAAGGCAGATTTTGGTTCTCTGTGCTATATCTCCAACCCCTAGAACAGAGCCTAACACATAGTAAATGCTAATACGTATTTGTATAAGAAATAATGAAATTGAAACCCAAGCAACGTCTTCTACAATCCCACTGGAGTGGACTGACAGCCCCATCTGCCCAATAATGGGATGGATTGTACAAACTGAAACCTTGAGGTTACAGCCATTCGATCTGCCTCACAAGCAGGCTGTGCATTCAGGGTTGGTCATTTCATAAACTGAGTCATGATAGTTGTGGGGAGTGCCAGTGATAGTAAGAATCATACCATCAGCTAGAAAGAATAGAAGCCCAATTCTAATTAGCTTAATTAGAGTGGGAGTGGGGTGGGGCATGCATTGGTCCACCTAACCAAAAATTCCATGTCAGGTCAGGCAACTTAAAACAATGACCCAGGAGTTAAAACAAGCACCCAGCTGCTCTCCACCTTTCCATTCTGTCTTGGAAACTGAGAGCTTTAGGTAGCGTTCGTTTGCTGCTGGAGTTCTATACAAGACCACCCTGTGATGTTCAAGGAGCGTGGTTGCCAATGGCTCATCCCCCATTCTGAGGAAGTTAGAGGGTCTCCACTGGTAGCCCCCTCAGAAGGGGAAGGCACCCTGTCTCTCAGAAACCCAATCAAACGTCTTCCTGCATTTCACAGGCTCTGATGGGTTAGATATTCATCCCTGAGCCAATGACTGCAGTCTGGCTAGAGATCTGCTCATTGCTTGCACCAGTTGCACCTGGGAGCTGGGTGGCGGGCCCATCCCACCCAAACCTTGTGGCTAAGAGGCAAAAATCCCTGCAGAGAGAAGCTCTAGGTAGTGCTAGTGGGGAAAGAGTGGACTGAACGATGGTACGCCCACTACACGCCACCACCTCACGTTTAGGTTACCTTTTTACAATTTCCAAAGCTCTTTCCCACAGATGATACCTATGGAACCTTACAAAGGCTCTGTAAGGAACATAATGAAGTTTTTTGGCTCTGATGTTTCCCACCACGTTCACCAAGAGGGCACACATCTCTTCCCACTCCGCATTTGTTGACATAATGTTGGGAGCTGGAATCAGCCATGGTGGGATATTTACCTGGAAACTGGCAAAAGCTACAAATCATGACCTTTTTTATTCTTCATATCCACCTTTTTTATTCTTCAAAACAAACAAACAAACAAAGAAAAACGGCACACCCACTTTATGAAGTCAGTCTCCTAGAGGTAGAGCCTGAAACTCACTCTCCCAGCTTCCCTTGCAGCTAGAACCCAATCATGTGACCCAGGATCAGAGAAGGATCTGTTGACCATCCCCAATCCATCCTCAGAAAACACAAATCTGACTCAGGCATTCCGTATCAATGCCTCCATAGCTAATTTGCCTTCAAATTCTCTTTTCAAATTCATTCCTTTATTCATCCTTTGAGCTCTGGCCATAACAAGTCATTTGTTATTCCTGAAAATACCAGGTGCTTTCTCACCTCTGTGACCTGGCACATGTTGTCCCCTCTGTCCGAACACCTCTGTCACCATTCTTCACCTGGTGAACTCCTACTCCTCTGTCAAGACCCAACTCAAATACTCCTATTTTGCAACTCCTCCACGTAGGGCTGACCAATTGTTCTCTGGGGTCCCAGCTCACCTCTACTCCAAGACTTGTCATCGTGAATTTAATTACTCATGTACACATCTGTCACCCCCCTAGAAGACTGCCTATTTTGTTTCACTGTTGTCTTCCAAAGTCTTGGACAAAGGCTCACGTACAGTAGATAGTACAAAAATAATTCTCAAATCAACAATGGATAAAAGCTCAGATCAGGCAGATAAGTAAAGATAGAGACCTACCCTAATCATCTTTACATCCCTCCCACCTAGCATTTATTATGTGCTAAACATCTGTTTGTGGTAAGAATGATGATTCAAACCCTCCCTTGACCAATTCAAGCCAGTGGGAGAGCATTCTTGACTCAGCTGTCATCTGTCATACACCAGCGTCCCCAAACACTATTAAGCATTCTTTCAGTATAAATACAAAACAAGTTACAGAGACGCAGACCTTGATGTCTGGGAGCCTGCATTAAACTAATGACATCAACCCTCAGCAAATAGGAAAGAAAAAAACAAGCAGAGAAAAAGCTGCATGCTTCACGGTAAGATGGGAATGCGTGGCACCGACTCAAGATGGGATCAGAGCACAGGGACACAGAGTACCAGGAACTCCGGCCAGCTGCCCTACTTGGGTGGGAGAGAGAGCGTGAATCACCACCTCACTCACGCCCGAAGCTCTAAGGACTGTTGGATGAGAGGTGGGTAAGGCACAGAGAGGATAATTAGTCATAGCCAACATCTTTGGAGTGCTGTTGTATGCACCAGGCACTGCTCTGAGCATTCTAGCTCTCCCAGGTCTACCCACAATAAACCTGACGTTAATTCGCTTTATACAGATTAAAAAACTGCGCCTCAGGAGCGTTAAGTCACGTGCCTAAGATTGCACAGCCAGTAAGCCAGAGGGCTGGGTTTCCAGCTCAGATCTGTTTGATTCCTGAGCCTGATTTTTACCATAGCACCATACTAGCTCAGAGGAGTTAGCCAAGAATCCAAGACAAGTTTCGACCCTCTTTTTCCAAGAGGGAACAAGTCTGGGTCAAGTGTGTAAGAGTTTGCGAATCAGCCAACCTTTGATTTACTCTCAACTCTGGAGACCCTCTGGCCTTTCACGTGCTCCTGTTCCTTCGTTTCTGTCTTCTTTCTGGGCTATTAAGAGGGTAGATAGAAGAAAAGATTCTAAGATCCTAAAGGGAAAAAAATCTACCATATAAATTCATCACCTAACCAGACTGCCAGGGTGAAATATCTCATCTGCCTCTTTGGCCAGGATCCTTCAGGGAGTGACCCTAGTATATGTCAGAGTCCTGGAAAGAAAGAGATGACCCACTCCATCTGTTCTGCCGAGAGGATTATTTACAAAGGTTTAGCAGGATCAAGGAGATTCAGCAAGGGATGGTGTCGTACCCAGGGGCTGACAGCAGGTGGGAGCCATTACTACCCTGGTTCTCAAGAGTCAAGGGGGAAAGTGATATTAAAACCTGAAAGAAGAAAGTCAAGTAGACGAGGCAGCCTCGATAAGAACAGAGCTTTGGTGGAGGGCCACGATCAAACTGGCAGGAGGAGCCTGGATTATAAACACTCAGCTCCACCTCTCCCAAACCAACCCCACATCTCGTGCTGGTTCCTCCCAATAGCTGAATCCAACCAAAGCCAGAATGCAGATAACCCCACTGCTGCATTCCAGTTGGGACAGCGTCCCAGGATGAGAAAGTGGATCTGGAAGCGCTAATGGAAAAAAAACAAACAAACAAACAAAGAAAAACGGCACACCCACTTTATGAAGTCAGTCTCCTAGAGGTAGAGCCTGAAACTCACTCTCCCAGCTTCCCTTGCAGCTAGAACCCAATCATGTGACCCAGGATCAGCCAATCAGATGTGTTCAGGTGTAACATCCATTGCAGTGAAAGGTGGATGGCCTGGAATGCACTCTGACATTCTGGTGGGGAGACATCCAGCCTGCAGAGGGACCAGGGACGGGTGTCTTAGTGGTGCTGTTTTCAGTAGTGTTAGTGGGTCACGTTGCAGTGCCCAGGCCTGGTGGAGCAACCCAGGGGTACAATTCAAACTGTGCAGATTTTAAGCCTTATTTTCTGTCCTGGAAATTCAGTAAGCTTTCTGGTACCCTCAACGCAATCCTCTTCTGCCTAAACTAACTAAAGCAACGGTCCCCAACCTTTTTGGCACCAAGCACCGGTTTCGCGGAAGACAATTTTTCCACGGACCGGGGCTGGGGGGGATGGTTCAGGCGGTAATGTGAGAGATGGGGAGCGGCAGATGACACTTTGCTCGCTCACCCGGCGCTCACCTCCTGCTGTGTGCCCGGTTCCTAACAGGCCGTGTACCAGTACCGGTCCACAGCCTGCGGGTTGGGGCCCCCTGGGCTAAAGCAGATGCTGTTGCTGGCAATTATGAACTCTTACTGATGCACTCCTCTACTCAAGAACCTTCTATGGCTCCCTCTTGCCATTGAAATGCTAAACCCCTTCACAAGATTCTTCAGAACCTGGATCAAATCCAACTTATGTTCCAAGACTGAATAAAATTCTCTCCTTGGGGCTTCCCTGGTGGCGCAGTGGTTGAGAGTCCGCCTGCCGATGCAGGGGACACGGGTTCGTGCCCCGGTCTGGGAAGATCCCACATGCCGCAGAGCGGCTGGGTCCGTGAGCCATGGCTGCTGAGCCTGCGCGTCCGGAGCCTGTGCTCCGCAACGGGAGAGGCCGCAACAGTGAGAGGCCCGCATGCTGCAAAAAAAAAAAAATCTACTCTCTTAGCAAATTTCAAGTATACAATACAGTACCGTTGACTATAATCATCAGACTGTACATTAGATCTTCAGAACGTACTCATCTTACATAACTGAAAATCTGGAATGGGAGAAAATATTTGCAAACCATGTATCTGATAAGAGGTTAGTAACCAAAATATGTAAGGAATGCATACAACCCCAAAACATACACACACCAAAAATAAAAGCAAATAATTTGATTAAAAGACAGGCAAAGGACCTGAATAGACATTTCTCTAAAGATGTACAAATGGCCAACATCACTAATCATCAGGGAAATGCAAATCAAAACCACAATGAGGGGACTTCCCTGGTGGTCCAGCGGTAGAGAATCCGCCTTCCAATGCAGGGGACACGGGTTCAATCCCTGGTTGGGGAACTAATATCCTACATGCTATGGGGCAACTAAGCCCGCGCGCCACAACTACTGAGCTCGCGTGCCTCAACCAGAGAGAAGCCCGAGCGCCACAACAAAGACCCAACACAGCCAAAAATATTGAGAAAATAAATAAATATTTAAAAAAAAAACGCAATGAGACATCATCTCACAGCTGTTAGGATGGCTATTATCAAAAAAACAGGAGATAAGTGCTGGTGAGAGTGTGGAGAAAGGGAACTCGTGTGCACTGTTGGTCAGAATGTAACATGGTGTGGCCACTATGGAAAACAGTACAGCGGTTCCTCTGATTTCTTTTGCGCTTCCGGCAAGTGACTGCCTTATTGTCAATGGAACATTCTCACGAGAGGTCATCTCAGCACTTCCCTTTTCCTCCCCTCTGTTCCAGCCGAAAATGCCACCATAATGGCTTCCATCTGGGACAGGAGGTAAGAAATGAGGAGGCACCTGGGGATGTGAAGGAAGTTAGGGTGTGGAGGCAGGAAGAGCTCAAACACACATCTAGTGAGTGGCTGGACCAGGGGCGCATGGTGGGGACCAAGGAAAGAGTGCATCTAAATGCAAAGTCAAGTTTCTTCTCTTTCGTTTGAAAATTACAAATCTATGCTTGACACAGACAACTTCACACAAAATGAGAAGCCGGAGGCGAGCCACAGGTCCCAGGTCCCTAGTAAAGGAAGCTCCCTACCATTGTGAGTTTTCTAAGGAACAATCCTAGTATCACGTGTCAGTTAAATACATGGGCTTTGGAGTTAGTCCCATCTGGTGGTAATTCTCTGTTCTAGCACCTGGCAGAGAGGTTGTAGTGGGTTAAATGCCAGTCCCCGCAAAGCTGTGTCTACTTGGAACCTCAGAATGTGACCCTGTTTGCAATAAGGGTCTTTGCAAAGGTAATTAGGTAAGAATCTCAAGATAAAACCCCCCTGAATTTCGGGTGAACCCTATATCCAATGATGGGTGTCATTATAAAAGAAAGAAAAGGGAAATCACACAGTGAAACCCCAAGGAGAAGCCAGTTGAAGACAGAGGCAGAGACTGGCGTGATGAGTCTGCAACCCAAGGAATGCCGGGCACCTCCAGAAACCGAAGAGGCAAGGAAGGATCCTCCCCTAGAGCCTCCAGAGACAGCCATGACCCTGCTGACACCTTGATTTTAAACTTCTCGCCTCCAGAACTTAGAGAATAAATTTCTGTTGTGGTAAGCCACCAAGTTTAGCAGTCCTAGAAACCAATAGAGATGTGATACCAGGCAAGCCGTTTCATTTCTCCTCTCTAAACCTCTGTTTTACTGACTTTAAAATGGGTACAATAGTAACATCTACCCCTCAGTGGTGGCAGAAAGATTCGATTCAAGGCTGTCTTCAGGGCTGCTATCATTATAATTCTCACAAGCCTGTCAATTACAGAGGGGAGAGTCATGAACAGACTACCCCCATGACTTGAGACAACTGTCTAGCGCACACAAAGGGAAGAAGAGGGAGCAATGTGTCGTTCTTGTAGACCAGCCCCAGACATCAGAGGTCTGGGAGAGAGAGCTGGGAAGAGCTGGGGAGGGCAGGATAAAAGTAGAGAAGACCTCCCCACATACGTGGGGAGGAAAGGGACCCCAGAGACAGGCTGGAGAAATGCAGAGAGAAAACCTGAAAAAGAAAAGATCCTGCTCCTTCCGATGCTTCTGAGAGGGCCTGACACACAACTCTGCATCTCTCTGAGCCTCAGTTTGTCTTTCCACAAAATGGGGATCATAATAGAATCTCTCTCGTAAGATTTGCTGAGAGTCAAATGACACTTGGTGTAGAAAGTGCTTAAGATAATGCCTGGAATTCATTCATTCATTCCATTCATAATTGTTGGACCCACGTATGGGCCAGGCACCACACTAGGCATATAAGAAGTACTCAGTAAATGTTCTCCATCATTTTTATTTGTGTTATTATTATTGGGTGAGCTGGAAACGTCTGTGTGGCCATGGGCTTCCCTGACTGTGGAGGAAAGATGCAAAGGGACCATCCTTTTCCCCTCCCTCAATCTCAGCCCACAGACATTCTCCTTGGCATCCTTCTTAGAGGCACCCATCCATCAGCAAAGATTTTTCAGGACCACAAAGGACTGGGGGTAAAGTCATCCCACTCCTGCACCGTGGGAATCTGCCCTGAGGACGTGGCCCCGGCTTCCCAGAAATGCAACAGGAGCGATGGGACAGCCATAAATCTTACAAATGACTTCAAGCTAATCAATCATGGCACTCAACAGAGAAACAGGGCACAGGGACTTCGCAAGCTCCCTTGTGCCCTCAGACCCAAGAAGAAAGATCACTTCATTTGTTCATTCATTCATTCATTCTTTCAATAAGTAGTTGTTGAGCATCTCTATGTGTTAGGAACTGTTCCAGGCTCCAGGAAGATAAAGGGGAAAAATAAACAGACAATGTCCCTTCCGACATGGAGCTAATAGCTCTGTTGATTGTACAGATAAGTATATTATTTCAGACCATAGACAGGTACACCAAGGAGAAGTTATCCAAGGTGATGAGAATGTTTATAGAGGGATCTGACCATGGGGTCAGGAGAGGGGACTGATTGGGGAAAGCTAAGAGCTGAAGAATAGTACATAGGAGTTAAGCAGGCAAGGAGGGGAGTGGAAAAGTGTTCCAGGCAATGGGAACAGCTGGTGCAAAGGCCCTGTGATTACAGGGAGTACTGCTGGAGGGTAGAAAGGGAGGAGGGCTATGGAGAGCAAGGAATGAGATAGGGCTGGAAGGTAGCAGCAGGCTCATGAGATTGATGCTACATCTCAGCTCCATTTCACAGGTAAGAACCCAGGTCAAGGAGGTTTAGTCACTTGCCCAAGCAGCAAAGGATGTCCTTGACGTGTCTTAACTTACGACTTTTGGGTTTTGCTTTGTTTGTTTGCTTGCATAAGCAAAAGGAAGATAAGGAGAGATTTTGGAAAGGAGGTTGGAATAAGGTGGGGGTGAGGGATAGACACGCATGGCTTGAGCACAGTTCCCCGGACAAGCGGACGGGCCAGAGTATTATTATCGCTTTGCCTTTACACAGCACTTTTGCTTTTCTTTTTTGTTTGTTTGTTTGTTTTGTTTTATTTTTTGGCTGCTCTGCCCAGGATGTGGGATCTTAGTTCCCTCACCAGGGATTGAACCCGTGCCCCTGGAGTGGAAGCATGGAGCCTTAACCACTGCACTACCAGGGAAGTCCTCCACTTTTGCTTTTCTATTTATGATTCCCTTCAACTTTCCAGGTAAGTATTATTATCCCCATTTTCCTAGAAGGGAAACTGAGGCCATGAAAAGTGAAATGTCTTGCTCTGAAGCAGAGAGCTCATAGTGCTAAAGCCGGGATTTGAACTCCACTTTTCTGGCTCCTAAACCAGTGCGCCTATGGACCACCTCCAACTGCCACTCTGGGGCAACCATCTGTCTTTGCCCCAACTGTCTCATCCCACATGCCATTCCGTGCTAACACCATTCTCGCTAACACCATTCTCACAAACACACAGGGTGACCCTGGAAGAGGACATTTTCAGTAGGAGCCTCAATTAACTCTAATCTGGTTTCCACACTCCCAAGTGGAAAAGGTTAAAAAAATAAATGAGGATATGGGGAGGGGGAAGGGTACGCTGTGACAAAGCGAGAGAGTGGCATGGACATATATACACTACCAAACGTAAGGCAGATAGCTAGTGGGAAGCAGCCGCATAGCACAGGGAGATAAACTCAGTGCTTTGTGACCACCTAGAGGGGTGGGATAGGGAGGATGGGAGGGAGACGCAAGAGGGAGGAGTATGGGGATATATGTATACGTATAGCTGATTCACTTTGTTATAAAACAGAAACTAACACACCACTGTAAAGCAATTATACTCCAATAAAGATGTAAAAAATAAATAAAAATAAATAAATGGTTGTCAGGAATTTCATTTTTTAAGTAAATTTTTATGGATCAGGACCCATATTTTCATCCTCATTCCCATACTTTTTTTTTTTTGGCGGTATGCGGGCCTCTCACTGTGTGGCCTCTCCCGTTGCGGAGCACAGGCTCCGGACGCGCAGGCTCAGCGGCCATGGCTCACGGGCCCAGCCGCTCCGCGGCATGTGGGATCTTCCCAGACCGGGGCACGAACCCGCGTCCCCTACATCGCAGGCGGACTCTCAACCACTGCGCCACCAGGGAAGCCCTCCCATACTTTTCACATCTGTCATGTTAGCCAAGCTTACCTTTACCTCTCTGAGCCTGTTTTTGTAAAAAGACTGGCCAGCCTGAGAATTACATGAGAAACACAAGCCCTTGAATGTAGCCCCCGGTGTGTAGACTGTGCTCTGCCGCGTTGGCCTTTACCATTGCTCTAACTATGATTAGAGCCACGAATGAGCTTTCCTCAAGAATTTCCTTCATAAAAAGTCAAATGCAGTCACCAGACAAGGCATCGAGCCATTCTGGAAAGACCCTCAACAAACAAGCTTTGGAAAAACCACTACAGAAAATAAATTATCTGATGAACCTTTGGTTAATCAGGGGAAAAAAGGTATATGAACTTAAATCTGGGAGCAGTCTGCTCACACAGGTCCTAAGCTAGCAGACAGACTCCTGCTGGGATATTCTGTGTGGCCCCCTCTTCCCTGCGATAATACTGCAAGGATGCTCTATCCGCATGGGACACCTCATCTCTCCTGGCTATGAAAAGAAAAACTGGGTTGACAACTCCCTTTTATTGAGCATTTATCCTTTTCAGATACTACGCTAGTGGTTACATACATTGATAGACATTACATCTCACATAAGCATCATGTCAACCCTCTGTAGCATATATTCTTGTTACCCCCATTTCACAGATGAGAACACTGAGGTTGGTTAAGCCAAGTGGCAGAGGCAGGTTTCGAACCCTGGGCTGTTTGATGCTATAGATTTAGAACATTTTGCTCAGCAGCCTCACTGGGTGATATTCAAGCCCTTTCCAGATCTTAACATTGCAGTTCTTAGGTGTAGACGCACCCTTAGTCCTGCTTCCTGGAAATCCTCTTATGCACATTATTCTTCCATAGGTCAGTCTTGGCAACCCCAGGCAGGATCAGGGGACAGCCAGGCCAGGGAAGTTAAGTTTCTCAGCCATAAATTCCCTGTCTCTCACACGCCCCTTAACAGCTTATCTTTGGAATACATGACCCGGGATAAAGCTGGGTGGGGGCAGCCCAAGTCATAACGCAGATGGCCAGGGGACGCGGAGTATCCGGGTGACGCTCCTGACATTCCAGCTGCGCGATGGCAGCAGATCAGCCAACTCTCCCCTCCCCCTGCAAAATGGCCTGACCCAGAGAGACACCACAGGGAAGTCACCAGAGGTCTCCTCTCATCCGTCCCCAATCTTGCCAGATCCATTACCCCCTGTCTGTCCTTCACCCTCTGATGTTTTTCAGATGTGTGAATATGATATGAAAGCTCTGATTTCAAAGCCCCTGTGGACTGCGGCTCCAGCCTCTTGGTCCCCAGGCTCTTCAGTAAGGTCCTTTCCCATAGACGGATGGACGGATGGATGGATGGATGGATGGATGGATGGATGGACGGATGGATGGATGGATGGATGGACGGATGGATGGATGGATGGACGGATGGATGGACGGATGGATGGATGGATGGATGGACAGACGGATGGACGGATGGACGGACGGACGGACGGATGGATGGATGGATGGACGGATGGATGGATGGACGGACGGATGGACGGACGGATGGACGGATGGATGGATGGATGGACGGACGGATGGACGGATGGATGGATGGATGGATGGACGGATGGATGGATGGATGGATGGATGGACGGATGGATGGATGGATGGATGGATGGATGGATGGATGGATGGACGGATGGATGGATGGATGGAAAGATGGATGGACGGATGGATGGACGGATGGATGGATGGATGGATGGATGGATGGACGGACGGATGGATGGATGGATGGATGGACGGACGGATGGATGGATGGATGGACGGATGGATGGATGGATGGAAAGATGGATGGACGGATGGATGGACGGATGGATGGATGGACGGACGGATGGATGGATGGACGGATGGATGGATGGATGGATGGAGCCATCACACATGACTGCAGTGGTGTCACCTTCCCAAAGGTCTTTGTCTTTCTGACAGAAAGGGCACCAGAACTCCCTCAGCCCAGAGTGAGGCCAGAAGAAGCAAGCTGGGGGAAAGATTAAACTCCTGCTAACCCAGGGGTAAGCAATCAGAAAGCTCAAATGACCACACGTTGGGGTGAGGGTGTGGGGGGAGAGTGCCCAGGGAACCTATAATCAGTGGAGACGGTTTTCCAACAGCAGTGTCTTGGGCAGGACTCCTCAGCCTCAGCTGCGCATCAGCATCTTGGGGGAAGAGTTTCTCGAATACCGTTGCTTGGACCAACCCTGGCAATTCTGGTTTATTTGGCCAGAAGTTGGACTCGGCTGTTTTGTGTTTGCTCTCTGAGTTTCTTACGTGATTGTGTTGGTTGTCTTTTGCTGCATCACAATTTACCACAAACACAGGGGCTCAAAACAACACACGTGTTGTCTCATGGTTTCTATGGGCCAGGAATCTGAGCATGACTCAGCTGGAGCCTCTGCTTCAGTATCTCTTATGAGGCAACAGTCAAGGGGTCGACCAGGGCTGGGGTCTCATCTGAAGGCTCTACTGGAGAAGGATCCACTCCCAAGCTCCTGTGTCATTAGCAGGATCCAGTATCTTGCAGGTTGTACAACTGATGGTCTCAGTTCCTTACTAGAGATTGGTACCAAACCAAACCTGTACTTCTCATGCTTTAAAAAGCATATAAATCTCCTAGGGACCTTGTTACAATGTAGATTCTAACTGGTGCCTGACACTCTGCATTTCTTACAAAGTCCCAGGTGATATGCAGGCTGCTGGTCCTCAAATATTTGGAGGGAGCAGCAAGGATCCAGGGAACGTCATAAGGCCAAGCAGATGTTTTGTTTTTTTGTTTGTTTTTTTTGTGTGTGTTTTTTTTTGCGGTACGCGGGCTTCTCACTGTTGTGGACTCTCCCGTTGCAGAGCACAGGCTCCGGACGCGCAGGCTCAGCGGCCATGGCTCACGGGCCCAGCCGCTCCGCGGCATGTGGGATCTTCCCGAACCGGGGCACAAACCCGTGTCCCCTGCATCGGCAGGCGGACTCTCAACCACTGCGCCACCAGGGAAGCCCCAAGCAGATGTTTTTAAGGTCATATTTAGCATCATTAGAGTTAAGGGGCCATACCCCAAAACTGCAAAGCATAAAGCTCAGTCCACCATGACACTGGATTAACCAGAATCCCATATTCAGTATCACATCACTGAGCACGTCTCCTATTTCCAGTCAATTGGGGTAGTCCCCAAACCCTAATGTTTTGGTTTTTGAGATTTCTTTTTACAAATCAGAAGAGTTCATACATGTAAATACATACATATAATGTATTACATAAAGCAACTCCAGTGATGCTACAGAAACATAATGTTTACTGTCGACCTACTAGAAGCTCCAAAGGTGACCAAACTTGGAAATAAAGAGAACAAACTTTGAGTTCCCAGTACATACTCTTTCAGTTAAAAACGTTCAGCACCCTATTGCCTTGATTCTCAAAAAAAAAATTCTGAAATCCAAATATGTATAAAACTGATGTGTACAGTTGATATACTGATGCTTTTGTTTCCCTAAAACATTGCCAATAATTTGATGTATATTATTACTATTGCAATAATCTCTTAAGTCTCCCCATCTCCACCTTTGCACCCTGCTGTCCACTCAGCACAGCCACAAGAGTTAACCTCGTAAAGGTTAAGTCAGATCAGGTCCCTGTCTCACTGAGAGTATAATCCAAAATCCTTACCACGGTTTACCTATGTGATCAGGCCCCCTGGACCTCTCTGATTTCATCTTCTACCCGCCTTCCCATCACTCACTCTGCTCCAGCCACATGGGTCTCCTGGCTGTTCTCTGAATATGCCAAGCACAGCCCACCCCACGGCCTTTGCACTTGCAAATCCTGCTGCCTGGAACACCTTAGTCCAATACTTGCACGTCTCACTCCCTCATTTCCTACATCTCTCCACCCAAACGTCACCTTATCAGAGAGGTCTTCCACGACTACCCTATTTATAAAAGCCCTATATCCTACTTTAACTGACTTTATAATACTTATCATTTGTTTCTTGTCTGGCTCCCCAAACCAGAAGGTATGTCCTACTGAGATGAGGGGCTTTGCCTGCATTATTTACTGCTGTGTCCTCTGCACCTAAACAGTGCCTGGGCCACAGCTGGCAATCAAATATTTTTTCAAGGAATTACATGATAAATATGACCTTTTTAAAAATGTTCTTCATTACATAGTTAAGCAAAAATTACTATTAATGCAATTTATAGATGAGTGACCTGAGGGTCAGAGGAATCAGCTAATTTATGGGGGTACCAAGCTGGTAAGTGTCAGAGCTGGTATGTCGCCCCAGTCCCTGCGGTTTGAAAGCCTGAGACCTTTCCATGTGAGCTCAGAAGGGACAGATGAACCCAGAGGGTTTGGAGCCCCCTGGGGTCCAGGATTTCTCTTCAAGAACCTTAACCACATCTGAGCCCAAAGGTAGGATATCAAATACCCAAACGAGATCCCTAGGTGGAGACCAGCACTGTTGCCATGTAAAATCCACAGCCCAGAAAAGAGAGAAAGCTGCTAACCCAACTTTCATAACCTTAGAGAACTTTCTTCTAGGTTTGTCACCCACCACCAGCACAGATCCAGAGTACGGATGCGTCGTTCCTAAATTCTTTTCATAAAGGTTTATCTAACTGATCTGGATTATAGCACCTGCCACTTTAAAACCAGATAAAGACCAAAATAAGAAAAACTATACATTGCCTTTTAATACTTCTTAACTCAGTTCTTCCCAGGACATACGCTGGCATCAGCAAGGATTTATAGGAAGGCTGTACGGACCTGGGTTCAAATCCTGACTCCACCAGTTACCAGCTGTGTGACCTTAGGCAACTTACTTAACATCTCTGTACCTCATCCATAAAATAGGGACAGTTCTAGTCTCCCGGGAATATTGGGAGACTTGAGTGAGATGGTCCGTGCAAAGTGCTTGGCACATACTAAGTACTCCATAAATATTAAGGTTTAATTCTTTGTAATTCATGGGCTGTACTGTCCTTTAATTTGAATCAACAACAAGTTTCTGAGTGCCTAACAGTTTCTGAGTGAGTCTTTTCCCACTATTATCTCATTCCAGGCTCGCTCCATGAATAGCTCTCTCCCAAAGCTATTTATGTCTACCTAGAGGAGGAATGGTATCATTTTAACATACAATCAAGTGAAAAATGTTAGGAATTTTACATGTTGTGTCATTTGTGAGTCTTCGAAAGCCGGCGCATGTGCGGCACTTACAGCCCGTCTCAGTTTGGATCACCCACATTTCATGTGCTCGACGGCCACACGTGGCTGGTGGCTGTTGTGCTGGACAGCACAAGTTGTCCTGGATGCAAATTCCCCTGCGTGACTGTCGTCTGAGATCAAGATGCTTCTCACCCCTGCAATCCCTGCCCTCCACACGGGAAGTTCCCATCTGTCCATAATCAGCTTCCCACAACTCTGTAGAACCACAGAGGAGCAGTGCCCCTCCTGGAGCTCTCCCTGGGATGGGTGCAGCTGAGGCCAGCCCAAGCATGCAGAGGGAAACACTGAGAGCATGGGTGCTGTGAGGTCAGCCCCCTCTGCCTGCTCTGCTCCCAGGAAGCCTGCCCTGCCCTGCCGTCTGTGCTCTTTTATTTACTTACTTATTTACTTTCATTTTTATTTATGGCTGTGTTGGGTCTTCACTGCTGCGTGCGGGCTTTCTCTAGTTGTGGCGAGCAGGGGCTACTCTTCGTTGCGGTGCACGGGCTTCTCATTGCGGTGGCTTCTCTTGTTGTGGAGCACGGGCTCTAGGCGCGGGGGCTTCAGTAGTTGTGGCTCGCGGGCTCTAGAGCACAGGCTCAGTAGTTGTGGCTCGCGGGCTTAGTTGCTCCGCAGCACGTGGGATCTTCCAGGACCAGGGCTCAAACCCGTGTCCCCTGCATTGGCAGGCGGATTCTTAACCACTGGGCCACCAGGGAAGTCCCTGTGCCCTTTCTTAGGTCTGTCTTCTCCCTCTGGGTCAACACCAAGTGAGGAACACAAACCAACACCACAGGCATCTGAGCAGAAATACATAAGCAGACATAGCGGAGCGGTGGGGACTCCGGCAAACTCGGAGCCACGTGCCCCGTCCGAAAGGGCCGCCCCTGCTCACCTTCTACGGATTGCTGGCTATCAGGACGTGAGCCCGGTGTGGCTAGATCTCCCACCTTTTCAAGCTGAGAGGTTGAGATTATTATATGAAATCTGATATTTAGTGTTGGCTCCATAGATTTTGTAACAGACTTTATTTTTTAGAGCAGTTTTAAGTTCACAGCAAAATTGAACAGGAGGTACAGAGATTTCCTATACACCCCTTACCTCCCGCACAAAGACGGCCTCACCCATTACCAGCAGCTCCCAGCAGAGTGGGACATTTGTTAAAATCGATGAACCTACACTGATTCACCATCATCGCCAAAGACCATAGTTGACATGAGGGTGCACTCTTGGTATTATACACTCTATGAGTTTGGATAAATGTATAATGACATGCATTCACCATTATACATCATACAGAATAGTTTCACTGCCCTAAAAATCCTCTGTGTTCCACCTATTCATCCCTGGTCAAAAGACCTAACACACCAAGTGCCATTATGTCATCACTAAAAACTGTCAACTGCACCCTTGGCTGTGGCTGGCCTCTTCTGATTCACCCACGTAATAAAGATTTACTGAGTGTCTACTCTGAGCTTACTTCTGTCAATAGGAGATCTGGGCAACAACTCAACTCCTGCCCTCCAGCAGCTTACAGTTTGCCGGATGAGCCAGGCTAGAAAAATCACAGTGACAATTGCGAGACAACCTTATGATCACGATGATGGGCTGAACAAAACTTGGGGGTTAGGAAGACTGCCTGGAGGAGGTGACTTTCAAGGCACGACCTGAGGACGCATGGAAGGAAGAGCATTGCGGTGGGTAGGAAACAGATGCACAAAGTCCTGGAGCAGAAGGGGAGAGTGGCTAAGTAAAGTAGGGCTGAACAAGATGGAGAAACTGATGGCCTTTAGCAAAAGGGACTTTCCTCTCCTTCTACATGTAGCCTGTTGGAAAGCCCTGACTTCCGGCTGCTGTGATGGGGAAAGCCGTAGACATTTTGCTGGTGTCAAAACTGTCCCTTACACTTCCAAATGCTGGGGGCTCTTTCTGCTTTAATCCACGGAATTAGCTTCTGGCCCTACCGGCACCATTCCCTGAATTGCTGGAGGGCAATGGTCAATGCATTAAGCAGGGCCGATTAATACCCAGCTGTAAATCCCAGAAGCGGCATTTAAGCGGCAGTAATATTTCACGTGGGATTGCTCCAGACATCGATGGGCCCATCTCTGGGAGGGTACGTGCTGTGCCCCCGGCCGGCTGTGTTTACGAGCCACGCCAAGCCCTCCTGGGCAGCACTCTCCACACACCGCCCTTTGATCAGGGAAATCCAATACCTGAGGTCTGGGCTTTATGGGCAAGCAAGTCTAGATTAAGGGAATTAACAACAGTAGTCACAACTAATAAAACGGTGCCTGAGCCCCACCGCAGCGCGGCCCTGCAGGACAGGTCGGGGGCGGAAGAGCCATCCAGGGTCCCACCGAAAGGCCACCACTCCCAGTGCTGCCGTGGAGGGAGGCGGAGAGTGTGTATGTGTGTGTATTTTCACCCGAATCCTCTCGTACAGTTTATTTTCCTAGTCTCCACTCTCCACAGAACCTTTCACGTACCAACTTAGATTTATTTCCTAGAGAAACAGGGACCCCCAGTCAATGCATGTATTCATTTATTTCTCCATGCAATCATTCACTCATCAAATATTTAGGATGAATAGATATGGTAGGCACTGTTGCGAGCTGAATTGTGCCCCTCAGAGGATATGTTTCAAATCCTAACCCCTCATACCTGTGAATGTGACCTAATTTAGAAATAGGGGGACTTCCCTGGTGGTCCAGTGGTTAAGACTCCGCGCTCCCAACGCAGGGGGCACGGGTTTGATCCCTGGTTGGAGAACTAAGATCCTACAAGCCACGAGGAGGCCAAAAAAAAACCCCAGAAATAGAGTCTTTGCAGATGTAGTCTGGTTAAGATGAAGCTGTACTGGATTAGGAGAGCCCTAAAGCCAATGACTGCTGTCCTTAGAGGAAGACAGACACACAGTGATGAGGCCGTGTGACGATGAAGGCAGGGACTGGAGTGATGCAGCCACAAGCCGGGAAAGGCCAAGCCTCACCGGCAACACCAGAAGCTGGGGGAGAGGCATGAACATAGTCTCCCTCGGAGGTCACCAGAAGGAATCAACCTTGCTGACACCCCGGTTTTGGACTTCTGACCTCCTGAATCATGAGAGAATACATTTCTGTTGTTTCAGGTCACCCAGTTTGTGGTAACTTGTTACATCAGCCCCAGGACACTGGAACAGGCACCATGGTCTCAGCGGTGAGTAAAACAGAGCCAGCTGCTACCTACAGGAGCCTCCAGTGTCCCTGGGAGAAAGACAAGGATGAGGCAGTTATAATGCAATGTGGTGAGTTCTGGGAAAGAGAGAGCCCAGGGCTATCTGGAGGGCAGATGAGGGGCACCTAGCATGGAGGTATCATGGAAGGCTTCCAGGAAGAGGTGAGTTTTCTGCTGAAGTGTAAAGATGATTGGAGTTGGCTAGACATAGACTGGGAGGCAACGGTGCTAAAGGCAGAGGGACCAGCCGAAGAGAGGGTCCAGAGGTGAGACAAAAAGGGTGCATTTGAGGACAGAGGACAGAGGACACAGGGTGGGATCCAGGTGGGGAAGGACTCCGTAAGTCAGGGTTAATGAGCATGGGTTTGCCCTGTGGGCGGAGGGGAACCACCAAGGGGGTGAGTGACATAGCCCAGGTTGTGCTTAGAGGTTAATCCAGTAGCTGGGTATTGTGTTCACTGGAGTGAAGCTAAGTGCCTGGAGGTGCCTTAGGATAAAGGAAATACCTCTCTCTGTAGGATTCTCCCTATTACGTGTGCAGGGGTCCAAAGCCCCCTTCCTGTCATCCCTCTCTTCTAAAAGGTGGAAAATATGGGAAAGGGGCTTCTGGGGAGCAGGGCTCACAAGCCACACACACTGGCCGTCATTTCCCTCCAGGAGTTTGCCACACACCTACCCGGTACAAGTCCTAGACCTACATCAGCAGGCGCGGTCCCTGCTCTCTGGGAACATGTCAGAGCCTAGCACACTCTTTAATGTGCGCTAAGATGAATGAAGCATGTCATCCAGTCTGCCATCATGGAGCACAGACCTCTCTGGAATAACACAGAGTACGGCTGTTTTCAGAATAGGGAAGGGACACCCGGAAAGAACTCCTGACTGAGGGGAGGTAAATTTTGAACTGGGACATGAAGCAGGTAATTTCAATAACACAAGAACAATGATAACAAGACTGAGCATTTATCGAGCACCTACTGGATGCAGCACTCCCCGTGCAGAGGGATTCCCAAATGGCTACCTCTTTTAATCCACCCAACGGGCATAGGCTGTGGGTGGTCCTACCACACCCAGGCTCCAGATGAGGAATCTGGGCTGCAGGTAGGTGACCTGCCAAGGTCATGCAGCTCTTGAGTGGCGCAGCTGGGCTAAAAGCTCAGATGTGTCTTAACCTGGAGCCCGTGTACTTAATCACCCACTGCATGACCTGCATCGTCTTCTTCCTCCTTAGTTTTGAACCAGAGGATGAGTGAGGGAGAATCAAGGAAAAGAGATGCAAATCAGGCAGAGGTTGAGCCTCCGTTTAATTAAGGAAGGTAGTGGGGGGAAGGGAGCCCTCACCCCACACACCACTGTGACATGACAGTATCGCAGTGTGTTCTATGGAAGAGGTACCAAGCTCATCCGTCAGCAGCCAATGGACCAGATGGGAAAATAAACCCCAGCTATCAATTCATATATGTCCAGTCCTCTTTAGGGGAGATCCATTCCAGGATCTGAGAAGCAGATCAACGCTTCAAGAAAAGTCTGATGTTTTAGGCAACAACCCTACATTCTACAATAGTACGATCTACAGAGGAAGGTCCTCCCTACCCACAATGGGCGCTTGCCCCTCCCTTCCTTCTCTCTTCTCACTGCACACACCATGACTGCCGGTTTATCTGAACCATAAGGAAATTAAAAGGGTGTAGTAGGCATCTCTAAAGATGGCCACATCCTAAACCTCAGGACCTGTGAATCTGCTATGTTCCATGATGGCAAGGGGGAATTGGGGTAGCAGGTGGAATTACGGTTGCTACTCAGTTGACTGTAACATACACTGGCTTATCTGGGTGGACCCAATGTAACTGGGGGGTGGGA
Source organism: Lagenorhynchus albirostris (assembly GCF_949774975.1). NCBI lineage: Eukaryota > Metazoa > Chordata > Mammalia > Artiodactyla > Delphinidae > Lagenorhynchus > Lagenorhynchus albirostris. The sequence continues at coordinate 75,551,667 of NC_083108.1, forward strand.
AGGGAGGTGGGCAGAAGGAGGGAGGAGAGTCAGTGTTACAGTGATATGATGTAAAAGGCTTGATCAGCCAGCGCTGCTTTGAAAATGGAAGGGGCCATGAGCCAAGGAGTGGAGGCAGCCTTGAGAAACTGGAAAGGCAAGCCAACAATTCTACCCTAGAGCCTCCAGAAGGCACACAGCCCAACCTTGATTTTAGCCCAGTGAGACCACATCTGACCTCCAGAGCTGCACATCCCAAGAACCCAGCACAGTGCCAGGGACAAAGCAGCTGCTCAATAATGACCTGTGAATTATCTAGAATCCTCTTTCTTCTCATCGGGCTAAATATTGCCACCATCTACCCCAGCACTCATGCTGGTAACCGGGTCTACACGTGTATCTCCCACTCGGTGCTGTCAATTCTCCTACCTCAACAACACTCACATCTATCCCCTCATCTCCATTTTCCCTGCCTGTGTCTTGGATAAGACTCTCAGTTCATCTTGTCTGGAGCACTGCAATGGCCTCTGTTATGGTTAGTTTTATGTGTCAATGTGGCCAGACCATGGTAGCCAAATATTTGGTCAAACGTCAGTCCACGTGTCACTGTAAAGGCATTTTTTTTAAAAAATGAGATTAACATTTAAATCAGGAGATTTTGAATAAAGCAGATTACTCTCCACAATGTGGGTGGGCCTCACCCCATCAGTTGACGGCCTTGTGACAAAAAGGCTGAGATTCCTCCAGGGACAGGAAATTCTGTTCCAGAGTGTCTTCAGACTCAAACTGCAATAGCAACTCTTCCCTGGGTCCCCAGGCAGCCTGCTGGCCTGCCCTGAAAATTCTGAACTTACCAGCGTCCACAATCACATGAGTCAATTCTTTAAAATCTCTTTCTCTCTCTGTGTCTCATTCTCTCTATGTATACTTTTTATATTTTATAAACATATTTATATTTTATATATTTACATATATTTATATAATTATAAATTGTATATAAATGTATACATATTCATAAATTATAGTTTATGGATAGTAATTATAATTCATAAGTTATAATAAAAGATTATGTACTATATAATAAATAATCTATGGGTTATTTATATTTATAATTTATATATATGCATGCTATCTGTTCTGTTTCTCTGGAGAAGCCCGGACCAGCCTCAAAACTAGCCTCCCTGCCTCAAGCCTCGTTACTCCTGTCCATTGTCACTTCTGTGTCTTTACTCACAAAACTTCCTTTGTCTGGGATTACCTCCTTCCAAATTAGTCTCCCACACGTTCCAAGCCCCAGCCCCCCAGCTGGTCCCAGCCCCACACAGAATTGTCCATCTGAGATCAGTCAGGGTCAGACTCCAGCCCAGGTTGCTCTGACCCCAAAGTTCATGCTCTTTAAGGTGGCTCAATGTTACACTCATAACCTAATTCAATTGGGCATTTTGTTTTGTTGTTGTTTTTTTGCGGTACTCGGGCCTCTCTCACTGTTGTGGCCTCTCCCATTGCGGAGCACAGGCTCCGGACGCGCAGGCTCAGCGGCCATGTTTCACAGGCCCAGCCGCTCCGCGGCATGTGGGATCTTCCCGGACCGGGGCACGAACCCGTGTCCCCTGCATCGGCAGGCGGACTCTCAACCACTGCGCCACCAGGGAAGCCCTGGGCATTTTTTAATTCTGGAAATTTTCAACATATAATAAATCAGGTAAGGTAGAGGAAATATATAATAAATCCCTCCTACCCATCTCCTAGCTTCAACAATTATCAGCTCATGGCTATTCTATTTCATCTACACCTTCCATCTCCCTCCCTCATCTCTTGCATTATCTTGAAGCAAATCCCAAACATCATACCCATCATCAAGCCGTTCAAAAATATTTCAGAATGTGTCTCTAAAAGATAAGGGCTTTCTGTTTTAACACAACCACAATACCACTGTCACACCCCCAAATTTAACAATTTAACAATAATCTTTAATATTATCAAACGTCCAGTCCAGTATTCAGATTTCTAGTAATCTCATGTGTCATTATTTTTTCAGTTTTTAAAATTTTTTTCGTATTTATTTATTTTTCTTTTTTTCTTCCAATTTTATTGAGATATAACTGACATACAGCACTGTAGAAGTTTAAGGTGTCCAGCATAATGATTTGACTTAAATACATCATGAAATGATGACCACAGTAGGTTTAGTAAACCTCCATCATCTCACATAGACACAAAATTAAAGGAACAGAAAAACTATATTTTTTTCCTTGTGATGAGAACTCTTAGGATTTACTCTCCTAGCAACTTTCATCTGTAACATCCAGCAGTGTTAATTATATTTATCATGTTGTACGTTATATCCCTAGTACTTATTTATCTTATAACTGGAAGTTTGTACCTTTTGACCACCTTCATCCAATTTCCCCACCTCCCACCCCCCGCCTCTGCTAGCCACAAATTTGATCTCTTCTTCTATGAGGCCGTTTGTTTGTTTTTAAAGTATAATTGATCTACAACACTATGTTAGTCCCTGTTACACAACACAGTAATTCAATATTTCTAGACATTTCAAAATAATCTCGATGATAAGTCTAATCACCATTTTTTCAGGTTTTTTTTTGATTTGTTAAGAATCAGGATCCAGATAAGGTCCAGGTAACTCCAGACACAGATTGTGATAAGCTGATATCATGAAAAAAAAAGCACTTCCCAGGTTCCCGGTAAGACACCTAAAACCACACTCACAGGAAGAAAGGTCCTCAGACTGCATTCAAAACAAGTATCATGCAAACCAAAACCACAACGAGATATCACTTCACACCCATCATGATGGCTACTATGAAAACAAACAAACACACAAAAACAGAAAACAACAAATGTTGGCAAGGACGTGGAAAAATTGGAACCCTCCCGCATTACCACTGGTAAGAATGCAAAATGGTGCAGCCACTGTGGAAAACAGTATGGTGGTTCCTCAAGAAATTAAACATGGAATTACCATATGATCCAGCAAGTCCACCTCTAGCTATATACCCAAAAGAACTGAAAGCAGGGACTCGAACAGATATTTGTACATCCATGTTTCTACCAGCATTATTCATAATAGCCACAAGGTGGAAACAACCCAAGTGTTCATCAAATGATGAAAAAAATGAACAAAATTGTGGTATCTACACCATGCAATATTATTCAGCCTTTAAAAGGACGGAAATCCCACCACATACTACCACATGGATGTACCTTGAAGACATTATGCTAAGTGAAACAAGCCAGACACAAAAGGACAAATATTGCACAGTGTCACTCATATGACCCAAGATAGTCAAATTCATAGAGACAGAAAGTAGTGGTAGTTGCCAGGGGCTGGGGGAGAGGGGAACGGAGAGTTGGTATTTTTGGAGAATGGAGGTTCAGCTTGAGATGATGAAAGAGTTCTGGGGGTGGATGGTGATGATGCTTGTACAACGTTGTGAATGCACTCCACGCTACTGAACTGTATATTTAAAATCGTTAAGATGTTCAGTTTTATGGTATGTATATTTTAGTAGAATAATAATAAAAAAAAGAAATATAGTTGTGTCTAATTTCCTTACCACTTCAGCCACTGGAAAAGTCCTAGTCTCCATGTCAAGGCAGAAGAATAACAGTGCGCCAGGGGACACGTGAAGGAGAGATCATTCCAGGCAGAGTGAGGCAAGGAAGAATAACCACTCTGTCCAAGACATGGAGTCATTTCCATTTTCTTCTTTTGTTGCCACTCATGTTTTCAATTTTCTAAAATTGCTACAGCTCTGGGTTTTCAAATGTCAGGGGCAGAAGTTTTCTCTCCATACAGAATCTCCCAGAACACTGTCATCAAATTATACACTGGACAACAATGCCGTTAACATTCATCTATGTCACAGATGAACATCATATTTTATAGCAACTAGTCTTTTTTAAAAAATGCAACTTTAGACCAAAGGACATAGACTTGGCTAAGAGAGTGGAAAAAGAAGCGAGCAGGAAGGGAAATGTTTTTCAAAGAGGTTTCAAGATGGGGAGGAAAAGTCATTGGTGATAAAATGTGGATTCTGTGGGACGAAAGCAACATAATTTAAAGGACAGTGTGGATTTACCCACTTTCATAGGCAAGGAGAGAATGGTTGAGGACACACTCTGAAGAATTTAACACAGTTATACAAGTAAAAGAACTGATTACCATTACACATACTTAAGTAATATATAATTTTTTGACTCTTCATCTTACGGCTTCTAGATCGAGGAGCTAGTATGGTCCAGGTTCGGGTGAGAAAGGGCACTTATCTCATCAGTGAGTGTTCCACCCTCTTGACCTCATCACCTCCCAAAGGCCCTGCCTCCTCATACCACCACCTGCTGGGTGGAGGGGATAAGTTTCAATATCCAGAATTTGGAGAGAGACACAAACATTCAGACCATCACAGAGAGGAAGACAGCCAGTAAATGCACATTACATGGGGTGCAACGGCTTCATAGATATGAATTTCCTTTGGAGATAATGAGAATGTTTTGGAACTAGAAAAGGAGGTGGTTGGTCCACATTGTGAATACAGTAAATGCCACTGAATCTTTCACTTTAAAATGGTTAACTTATGTTATACGAATTTTGTCTCATTTTTTAAGTGTTTTATCAATTTTACCACACTGTGGATGATTTAATCTCTTAATTTCTTAAACTCACTGTGGAGCTTAATCTTTCTGGGGAAACTCAGGGTGTGTCATCCACGCACATCAGAGTTATCTCCCCCAAATGGTGAAGGATCTGGGGTGTCAAATGTCAGTCCAGGGTTGAGAACTCTCCCTAAGGGATGCAATTTCGCAGGCACTTCCAGCCCGCAGTGGAAATGGCAAAGTAAGTGGGCTCCAGCTGGTGGCGCTGAAGATACAAGCACAGAGTCACGGGTAGAGCAGGTGTCAACAGTGTCACCCGCACCAAAGTTCACACACTGTTGCCATCAGCATTCTTCATTGTTTTGCCTGCTGTGTTACGTTTCAGTGTTTGAAAACACCTCACTTTTTTCATCCACTTTATCACCAATGTGCACTCAGTTTGTCTCTAACCATTATTGTAAACAGTAGCTGGGATCATTCTTATTTCTCTTGGATAGACAAGTAGGAGAAAAATTACTAGATCAGAGGATTATGAATTTTCAACATGAGACTATAACATGAAGCTGTTTTGCCAAAGCCCTTGTGCCAATTTGCATTCCCGCTGCACCCCACATCCTTTTTCATCCTGGTTTGTCAAGACTTTTCTTTTTTAATTTTTGCCAAACAAATGAGTGTAAAATACTATCTCATTCTCGCTGTGATGTGCCTGATATGATGTTCAACATCTCTTCATGTATTTATTAGCCATATATGTCCCTCATTTGAAATGTCTGTTCGTGTATTTTGCCCATTTTTCTATTGGGCCGTTGAGCTATACTTACTGATTTCTAAAAATTCTTTACATATGCCTGATAATACTCTCCTTTGTGAGTTCTCTGTATTGTATTTTCTCCCAGTCGGTAATGTGTCTTTCACCTTTTAAGGTTTCTGTTGATGAGCAAAATTCTTGATTTTAACAGTCAAGTTTATCCATCTTTTTGTTTTTAAAAAAAAAAAAAAAACACTAAATATTTGACAAGAGGGAACTGATCAAATAAACTATGGTATGCCCATGCAGTGTAATACTGTATAGCTATTAAAAATTACTTTGCTGAAAAATATTTTTTGAAACGGAAAGATGTTTGTAATTTAATATTGAGTCAAAAATAAGCATATCAAAAAAGTTGTATGTATAACAAGTTCTCACAGTATGTTTTTTTAAAGTTTGATAATATACTGTGTTAGCAAGCTTGTGGACTAAGAAGCTCTCTCATTCATTACTGGTGGGTGGTGTGCATTGATACAATCTCTAGGAAATGGAATTTGGCAACGTCTATCCAAAATTTTAATGTACATATAATTTAACCCAGCACGTCTTCTTCTGGATATTTACCCAACCAATACCCTTACCTGTGTGCCAAGAGACATAGAATAATAGTCATTGCAGCTCTGGTTAATAGCAAAAGGCTAAATTATGAGATAGCCATAGGATAAGATACTAGGTAACTCTTTAAAAACACAAAGTAGTCTATTGTATTATAATGAAATCATCTCAAGGCCTATTGTTAAATGAAATGAGTAAGAGGTTTTTGTATGATACCATTCGCATTACAAGTATTTAGAGCTTTGTAACTTCTTTGCATGCATTCTTTGTGTAGACTATCTCTGGAAAAAAGCAAAAGAAACGGGTAACTCCTTGCTTCCTAGGAAGGGACCTGGGTGGCTGCAGGGCAGCCTCACAATCTTTTTAGGTAAAAAATATTATTATAATCGTTGGAGATGAAGACACTATGAACAGAGCATTCTTGAAGACCCACTGGGGCAAAAAGAAAAGAATCCAAGGAAATCACCTCTACTAATTCACTCCAAGTGTCGTGATCATTTTCTCTACTCCAGGCTCTGTGGGATAATAATAGCACCTGTGCCTTGGGGTGGTTTGGTGATTAAATGACACCCAATAAGCAGGAATTTGCACCCCATGAGAGCTCAATAAATAGGAGCTAGTTATTAAAACAATATTTTTTCGTAGTATAATTTATTTTACAGGTTACCTCAATTGGTTTTGCCAATAGCTCTTTGCATTAAATAAGACAAGGATGGCTTCTATCATACCCATTTTAGAGAAAACTGAGGCTCAGAAAGGTTAAGGCCATAAGGGTTCCTCACCCAGCTTTGGAGAACACAGAGGGGGCTTGCTGGAGGTGGCGGTGCCCGACTACAGACTCTGCCACCAGATGCATGGGATCATATCTGGGCTCTGCTGTTCACTCACTGTGGGACCCTGAGCAAGTTCCTTAAGCTCTCTGTGCCTCCATTTTTGCATCCCTAAAATGGGAACAATAAAAGTACTGCTTCCTAGAATTGTGAATTTGAGATGAGCTCATTCGTGTTAATTGCTGCAGCCAGTGAGCCCTTTAAAAGCATAAATCAGATCACATCACTCTTCCACTAAACCCTTTCATTGGCTCCTATCTCACTTGGAATAAAACCCTAATTCCTTCCAGGGAGGGGCCCAGAGGTCTGACAAGGGCTTGGTTGTCCAGCTACCTCCCTCTCTGGTCTCATCCTTTAACTCACTCCTCATTGGTCAACCGGCTTCCTGGTGGTGCCTTCAACACACCCAACTCCGCCCTGCCTGCAGGCCTTTGGACCTTTTGTTCCCTCTGCCAGGAAGGCCCTTCTCACAGGTACCCCTGCCCCCACTGCACGTGGCTCCCTTGGCCACTTCAAATCTCGCACAAGTGTCCCTTATCAAGCCAATTGTCCCTGACCACCTACCTCCTTATCCTGATGGGTTACTTCTCCCTGACACTTATCACCATATATCTGTTTATCTGTGGATTCATATCTCGTCCTTAAACATAAGCTTGATGGGGGCAGGTAAGTCCTCTGTTTTGTTCATCGCTGCATCCCCGACACTTAGGACAGGACCTCTCACCCTTCGGGACCCTGGTAAATAATAGCTCCCCCAAGAGGCAGGAGGGAAGGGTGTTTCGGGCAAAGGGGGCACAGCCTGAGCAAAGGCATGGCAGTGGGGAACAGAGCATGACCCCAGCAGGAGCCGCAGATGGTTCCTTTGACCTGGCTTCGCCTCTTCAATTACGGAAATGGCCTCTGCATACCACCAAAAACTCAGATGCGCTGATTCCTTAGAATCCCAGCTAAAACACTTTGGACTGATGCGTCATCCAAACCCTTCTTTATCTCCCTCGTCCTTTCCCAGGGCCGCTGCCGCCTTCATCTCCAGCCCCCAAGGCTAGATGTACAGCCAGCCAGTCCCCACCAGCAGCTTGGGGGGCCTTGGGAGAGCCTGTATCTAGCAGAATGAGGGGAAAGACTTTGGGGGAGAGGGATGCATCCCTAGAGCATAGCCGCCTAGTGGAGCACTGTCAGCTCACAGCAAATAAACAGGAAAAAAAAAAAAAAATACTAGAAAGGGCCTGCATCTCCTCTACCCCTTTAAGAAAGACACCTCTGGACTCTGGCTGGAGGTCTCAGCAGGAAACCAAACACACACAGAAGGGCTGCCCCGCCAGATAAATAGACATTTATTAAGGTACTTGTCTCCACAGCAGGAAATCAGCATGGGGGTCTCGAGCCTCCCAAAGAGGGCAGGCATCTTTAAGAGAGAGGGGGGAAGAGAACTTGATTTGAAACACTTGTCTCCAGATGGGACCAGTAAAAACACAGGCCCTCAGACTGGTTTCAAACCTTGCAGGAAAAGGAAGAGCAATGAACAGCTTTCTAGAAACTTCCAGGCCCGAAAGAATGGCCCTCTCCAGGCCACCATGCAGGCTACATTGCCTGAGTTCCCACCAGACCTGTCCCCACACGGCTTCCTCTGGGTTTCTGGCTGGAGCTAAGATGGTAGCCCAGTGGCGTGTTTTGTTTCTGCAAAAGGAGGTTGTCTTGGAAACGGAACCAAGACAAGGTCTGAACAGGGAATTCCTGGGCAGGGAAGCTCTGGGCAGTGCACCCGGGATGGGGCGCCTCTCCAAGAGCCAGGCTGCCTTGAGCACTGCTGCTCTCCTTTCCCGAAAGCTGCATGCTCTCTTCTTCCATGGAGCCGTGCAGAGTTTTCTCACTTTGTCTGGAACACTCTCTCCACACCACCCCGACCATCCCCACCGTCACCACCTTCTCATCCTTTAGACCTCGGTCCTCCAGGGAAGCCTCCTCTGATCACTCTGACAAGCCCAGACGCCATCCAACGGACTCTCCTGTACCTACCCTCTCTCCAAAATGTACCTTGCCGATGCTTATCACAACTAGCATCTCCCATGTGATACAGGGGCAACTGTCTATTGCCATTCTTCTCCAGTCCTTCTGCCATGCTCACCATGAGGGCCACAGTGCATGACACACAGTAGGCCCTCAATTAATATGGGTTCAATGAATGAATAAATGGACCCTCAGAAAAAAATGCGCTCAGGCTCCGAGGCAAGCGTCCAAACTCTTGAATGTTTGCACGAATGAGTGAATGAGCGAATGAATGAATGAGTGAGCGAAAGAATGAATGAGCGAATGAATGAACAAGAGATGAATGAGTGAGAGAATGAATGAACGGGTGATTAAATGAGTGAATGAGTAAGCAAAAGACTGAGAATGAATAGTGATGGCTCCCTCAGGGGTGGCCCTGGGGTTCATACCTTTTTTCTGTCTCTCTTTTTCTCTATATGCCATTAGCGAGGGAGGTAGGAGAGTTTGGCAAAACACGTAGGAAGAGGAGGACATTTCCCAAAGGGGCACCTGGTTGGGAGGCTTCCAGGCAGACCCGCAAGGGGCAGCTCTGTCCCTGACCCCTTTCACCTTCCCTTGTTCTGATCTTTATGGGGCCGTCTGCCTTTTAGCATCAAAGGAGACAGCAGGGCCCTGATTTGTCCCACAACCGCTCTATAAAAATGTAATTAACCAATAACCCGCTGTCTGAAAAACAAACCATCTTCCTGTTTCTTCTCCCATAAAAAGCATTTGACAGCTCTGTTCTATCAGCTTATAAAACCTGGAGAGAGTCGACTTAGCCCTCTTTGGAATGAAAACCCTCAAGGGGGGAGCACCCAAAGTGGGGAGAAACACACCTCTGATCTCCCAGGCAGTCAGCGGCAAAGTCTCTGGAGGTTTCTAGGGAAGGAAAGGGAAGCAAGTCATTTTGGTCGGATCTGGGACTGGACAGTGCAAGTCTCACCTAGAAAGGGCAGGAGGAGCTTGGAGATGTGGAGAGCCCAGGCCTGCCGCAGCCATAGGCAGCATTCTCACCGCTGCTGGACAGGTCATTCCTTCATTTAGTCACTCAACAAACACAGATCAGGCACCTACTATGCACTGGGCATTACACTAGGCCCTGAGGGTTCAAGTTCAGCACAACATGTCATTCAAGAAACTCACATCTATAAATATGCATTTAGTTTACACGATAATGGAGCACTTTGATTTGAACTGATTGACATGCAAAAGACGTGCAGGGTCCAGCATTACATGGATGAGGCAGGTTATAAAACAGTAAGGACACTACGGTTCCATGTTGATTTTTTTTTTAAATGAAAGAAAAAAATAATGGAATTTGAGGGAGGGGTGATAGAATTGTTCTCTATCTTGATTGTGGGAGCTATGTCATGGGTTGAATTGCATCCCCCAAAAAGATACGTCCAAGTCCTAACCCATGGTACCTGTGACTATGACCTTATTTGGCAACAGGGTCTTTGCTGATGTAATTAGGCAAGGATCAAGATGAGATCATCCTGGATTAGGGAAGGTCCTAAATCCAATGAGAGTGTCCTCATAAGAGGACGGGAAGGGAGATTTGATACACATGGGGAAGAGGACATGGGAAGACAGAGGTAGAGATCGGAGCGATGCAGTCACAAACCAGGGAATGCCTGGAGCTGGAAGAGGCAAAGAAGGGTCCTTCCCTAGGGCCTTCAGAGGGAGCATGACCCTGCTGCCACCTTGGTTTCAGACTGCTGGCTTCCAGAACTGTGAGAGAATAAATTTCTGTCGTGTAAGCTACCAAGCTTGTGTTAATTTGTTACAGCACTCACAGGAAACATACAGGGTGGCCACCAGACTAGATGTATTGAACTGTTCACTACAATTCTACTGTATTTAAATTATGCTTTGATTTTTAAAGTATTTTAAAAACAGGGAGCTTAAGGACTTGAACACACACTTCTCCAAAGAAGATACACATATGCATGAAAAGACTTTCGTCATCTTCATCAGTCATGTGGAAAGGCAAATCAAAATCACCATGACATACCACTTCACACCTAGTAGGACGGCTATTATCAAAAACAAAACAAAATAACAAGTGTTGGTGAAAATGCAGAGAAATTGGAGGCCTCATACATTAGTCGTGAGACTGTTACATGGTGCAACCGTTGTGGAAAATAGTTTGGTGGCTCCTCAGAGCTAAACACAGAATTACTATATAACCAAGCAGCTCCACTCCTAGGAACATACACAACAGAACTGAAAGCAGGGACCCAAACAGATACTCGTACACCAATGTTCACAGCAGCATTATTCACGATAGCCAAAAGGTGGAAGCAACTCAAGTGTCCATCAACAGACGCACGGATAAACAAGACGTGGTACGTACCTACGAGGCAATAGTATCCAGCCTTAAAAAGAAATGAAGTTCTGACACAGGCTACAACATGGATGAACCTTGAAAACATGATGCTTGGTGAAAGAAGTGAGGCATGAAAGGACAAATATTATATGATTCCTCTTACATGAGGTACCTAGAACAGAAAAATTCATAGAGAAAGAAAGTAGAACAGAGGTTACCAGGGGCTGGAGGAAATGGCTGTTAAGTGTTGAAGAGGGGTACAGAGTTTCTGTTTGGGATGATGAAAAAGTTCCGAAAACAGATAGCGGTGACGGTTGTACAACATTGTAAATGTACTTAACGTCACTGAATTGTACCCTTAAAATGGTCAAAAAGGTTAAAATGGTAAATTTTATGCTGTCTATTTTACAAACATATAAAATATGTGTACTTATATATATATATTTTTTTTTAATAGGAGAGATGTCTAGATGCTACCAAGGACTTGATTTTGTTTTCTTCTTCATAATTTGTGGTGTTTTTAATACTTGTTTTACTATGACTATATGTTGTATAAAGAATTCACAGTCTGGGGCTTCCCTGGTGGCGCAGTGGTTGAGAGTCCGCCTGCCGATGCAGGGGACACAGGTTCGTGCCCCGGTCCGGGAAGATCCCACATGCCGCGGAGCGGCTGGGCCCGTGAGCCACGGCCACTGAGCCTGCGAGTCCGGAGCCTGTGCTCCGCAACGGGAGAGGCCACAACAGTGAGAGGCCCGCATACCGCAAAGAAAAACAAAAAAAAACAAAAAAAAGAATTCACAGTCTGGTGGGGGGATAGATAAGGAAATCAGCTACTACAGTATATGGTAATGTACACACAGAGCCGGGGCATCTAAATCAGACTGTGGGGACACCATGCAAGAGTCTCCAGAGAGAGGGTAATAAGCAGGAATGAGCCAAGCAAAGAGGTGGGGTGGAGGGGAGAGGACATTCCAGTGGAGAACTCACACTGGAAATGCAAAACGCTGCCCAGTTTGATTCTTGGCTTGGCTACCTACTTGCTGTGTGTCATTGGGTGTGTTAGTTAACCTCTCTGTGCTTCAGTTTTCTCTTCTGTAAAATGGGGCTCAATCATTGTACTTACCTCATAGGGTGCTGTGAGAATTAAGTGAGTTATTACATATAGAGCAATTATAACAGTGCCCAGCATAGAGTAAAGACTATGTAAGAGTTAGCTTTTTTTTAATGACTACAAAGGACAGGAAATTTCTGGAAATAGTACAAAAGAGAAATGGAATGGCTAAAGGAGCCTGGGGAAAGTGCAATGTATGAACCATCTTCAGTGAAATGTAAAGCAAATAAAGCCTTGGAAAAAAAATAAAGGGAAATCGCAAATCTGAAAATAAAGTGTCTGATGATGATGGGATTACATTTTGGACCAAGATATTTATAGCTAACAAAATTGAGTTAAAATGGGTTTTGACTAAGTGAAAAGATGCTGAAAATGCATAAAGGAATCAGGCTTGAAAGACTGAATATAAGTCAGCCTCTTTGTTAGAGAGAGCTCCACTGTATTCAACATTTGGAATCGATGACTTGGTGGTTTCCTTTGGGGAAGAAAATATCTTGACATTTCCTGGTAAGTCTTCCTTCCTACCCACTTGCTCTCAATGACATTCTCTGTCAGCATAATGTCCCTGCTCGAGCACTGATGGGTGTGCGTATGTTGATACGCAGGATGTGAGCAGTTTGTAGGCTCAGGTCAGTATCTGAGCCTTCATGAAGATGCAAGCAATTCTACTGCCTAAGCACCCCCCTTCCAGTCACAAATCACGGTTCAATGGATTCCAGGATCTCAAAGCTGTGGTATACATTTCCAAGCCAGAAGAAAAGCATGGAAGCCTTAAGTGCTGGGTTTCAACCCTCTAGACTCCCTGGAACCACTGTCTGGGGTTCTGGCAGCATCAATACGGCCCTTTCATCCTTCCAAGGGATATGGATAGTGTGTTAAGCCAATGAGAGATCGCATGTGGTCTCTGAACGGAAGCCACAGCGTGTACTTCAAGGCTCTTGGACACACTCTGAAATTCTGAATGGCGGAACTCTGCCCCTCATTCCCCTGCATTATCATCTTTTAGATGGGTACAGCAGTGTTTTATTCTGAAACAGAATAAAAGGTCTTAAAGTCTTTGAGGGAAGGGAGGCAGGGTCAGTGTAAGCCTATAAATATTAGGACTTTATTTCACACTTGAGGGAAAGGTTTGGAAATATCCTTTTATCCATGAGTAATACATTCAGCTTCAAGGAACAGAATGTCTCATTACAGTGTCTTAAATTAATAGGCATTCATTTTTCTTACCTAAGAATTCTGGAGGTGGTCAGCTATACATCTGGATTCAGCAGCTCAACAATGTCCTGACCAAAGTTGTGACAGAAGAGCTCCCACAGCTCCAGCCATCACATCTAAGTTCAAGACAGGAAAAACACGGAAGGGGAAAGCGCCACATCTGTCCTCTTTTTCTAGGAGAATAAATTTTTTCCCAGAATCTCTTGCAACAGAACTTTTGGACAGAACTGGGTCACGTTCCCTCCAGGTGCAAAGAAAACTGGGAAATTAGGGATCAGAACTTAGACCAATTATGACCCATAGCCTGGGAGTCACTGTACCACCTTCACAGGCTGGTAGAGAGAATTAAATGAAATGATCCATAAGGAACTATCGGCACTGTGCCTGGCACACAGTGTGTTCAACAACTGATAACTATTACTCAAATTCTGAGTTTCTGTGGTTCATTTGGTCTCTTCTTTAAGTCATCTTGGCCTGGGTAGTCTTTGGCCCCAGCCATGCCAACCAATCAATCTTTATAGGCACTTTGAGATGTCCAAGATCAAAGTATGCCAGAGCATTTGTTCCTTCTTCTTTTTCCTTTCTACACAAATCAGGAAGTACCTAGATTAACATCTAACAACCTGTACATGAAGAAATACATCAAAGAGTGATGAGAGGTTTAATTCAAAATAGAGAAAGACAAAGCACCTCCCAGATCTCTTAAAACCCATAGCTGTCAGGGAAGGCCTCAAAATTAGACTCAAATACTTTCTGCCTGGCTTGAACCATGAAGAAATTTCTCAAGTGATGGAATTGGGAACATATGTCTTGATTCATTTGGGGCTCTGCAGCCTTATTAGGCCAAGTCAATAAGAGGAATTATTTAAGTGACATTGTATTCCATACCTAGCAGAGAGAGAGAGAGATGGAGAAGGGGGTGAGGGGGAGAGGGAGGAAGAGGAAGAAGGGAAGGAGGAGAAGAGGAAGCGGGGGGAGGAAGGGGAAAAGAGGGAATGAAGCACACATGTGGGGAGGGATGAGCGAGCAGGCATGGACCTTTGCCTAGAACCCCATGGTAGGCGTGGGAGCGTGTCTGGTATCTAATTTCCGCTGGCATGTGTGGCCAGGAGAAGCACATGTGTGACCTGACCTGGGAGGAGGTCAAAATGACCCACAAACAGCTGAACATTCCTGATCATTCCATTTTCCAATCCAGGGGTTGTTTCCAGGAGCTCAGCAATTTCTGCCCCCCTCCACAGTCTCCCCGCAGCCATGATCTCCCATGCACTCCCCTTCACCTCTCCCTGCCCATGGGAGAGCTCACCCAGATGCCAAAATGCGGAGGCCGGAGGGGGCAGTGGGGCGGGGGCAGGGGTGAGAACACTGCAGGACTCAGAAGATGACACAAGACAGCTTACTCAGAAGACAGAAACGTGATCTGTCCTCCCAGAGGCAGGCACCGCTCGCCTGGGGGGCCAGGAGCCGCCAGGTGTAATTAGACTATGCCCCAGCAGCAGGCGCCGTGCCCCATTCATGTCAGGACCCTGTTTCTGGCATCTGTTTCTAGTGCCTACGCAGCACGGCCATCCAACCAATGACCTAGGGGAGCCTCCCAGCAGAGAAGGGGCCGGCAGCTTGCTCCTTGGATGGCCATGGCCATGGCCATGATTCTAGGAAAACTAATAATAATAATAACAAATAGTTCGTAATAATGATTGGTGATAATAATAGAGATAATAATATTACAATCATAATGACCAATTTCTGAGGAGAGACTTTTTGGCAGGCACTTGGCAAGGTGGTGAATGCACCTTGCATTAAGGATATCACCGTCCTCGTGGGGTTGATGGGTGCGTACTCATCAGACCTATCCAACAACCCCACGAGGAAGGTAACATCCTCATTTTCCAGATGATGATAGTGAGAAAAGCAGGAACTGAACTCAGATTTTCTGGACTTCCAGGCACAGATGCTTAACTGCTATGTTCTATCAACCAATGATGGCTTTCAAAATATGCTGCTACTCTTCCAGCTTGTGAGTGAGTTCCAAACTCCAACCTAGGATTCTGAGAACTGGATTCGCTGGATTCTAACCCAAAATTACTAGCCCTTTATCCTCTGGTTTGAGGAAGCCTTGCATACATGGTGGTAAGTATACAGCAGGACAAAGCTGAAAAGGAAAATTGACCCCCGATCTTGGAAGGCATTAAATAAGGTGTGTGATGAAAACACTGAAACAAACTGAACTGGCCTCTCTTTTGATGTATGTATTTCTGAACATCCTTCTCTGAGCCCAACTTTTGTAACAGGCCCCATACATAAGTACTGGGACCCACAAAGCATTTATTAAGCCCCTGCTGGACACAATAGGCTGCTATAGGCACTCTATAAAATGCAGGGAGGGTCCAAGTAATGACTCCCTAGGAGGGTCTAATCATTGATTGAGGCAGGAAACACCTAATGCAAAGATGTTCATCAGTGCCAGGTGCCTGTAGCACCTGGAGCAGGCAGGTGAGTTGGAGAAAGCAAGTATTCTCCTCTCCTGGCCATCAGTGCCCACAACTTCCCCACCTGCTCACAAAACAAACATTCTCTGCATCTTCTTCCCGCTCCCACTACATATCCTTGAGGTGAGAACGAACTGTCCCCCCCACCTCCATAACTTCAGAACCATCAGTGTCATTGGGGGCAGAGGTGCACACAGAGGCTGAGAGTTTTCTCAGATGGGATCCAGCCCAATCCCTCTTATATCAGAATGCCTTGTTTACCCATTAGTGGAGCTTTGGACACTAGCAGCAGACAGGCTGGCTCCAGGGCATTTAAAAGGTCACAAACTGAGAGCCCAGGAAGGCAATCAGCTGGGATTCTGATCAACTGAGCTTCCAGGGATGAACACAGTTTTCTAAACGCACCAACAATGTGCTTTGTCCTAGAGGACACTGGGACCCATCGGTCAGAGGTGAGCCTCTCTAGGAAATGATCTTTCTCTCCAGCCCGCGATGGCCAATAAATAACCCTCGGGCACCTGCCCTCCATCAGAAGCATTGCCCGAATCACTCTGACCTTGGGGAAACGGAGATGACCTTGGGGGAACTTGGTAAACATCACTGCCTTGGAGAAACTGAGGCAGTAAAACTAAACGGGACCCGTGATCCTCAAGAGTGCGCTCTAATCCCAAACTGCTGGAATAATAAGGACTTAAACATAACAAGCAGAGCCCTTTGAAATCACTTGTATGCACCAAACATTCCTGCTGAGCACTCTAGATGCATTCTCTCATTTAATACAAAAGCCCTAAGAGGCACTTACTTTTATCCCTATTTTACAGGTGAGGCTCAGAGAAGTTAAGTCACTCACCCAAAGTTATCCAGCTAGTTAAGTGGTGGAGCTGGGATTTGAACCCAGGTCTCTCAATCGAGGTTGGCCTCATCCAACCTAGAAGGGAGGAAATGGATGGAATCTAGCAGAGGGGAATTATAAAGGTGTCAGGGCAGAGAGCTTGGTGAGGCCCGAATTGGAAAGAAAGGGTATTTTTGTTCATTGTTTGTTTTTCCCAGCACAGTTCAGGGCAGAAGGTGCTCTGACAGGCTGAACTGGTCAGACTTGGGGGTAATATTGTGATGGACTTAGAAGATAAATGCTGACTCACCATTTGAATGTTTTATAGCAGGTAGAAAGCACAGGGAGGGAAACTTGTTGCCTAGTATCTTAGAAGAAGAAACTCTCCTTATTTTGTAGATGTGGAAACTGAGACACAGATGGAAAGTGTCCTGCCTAAACACGGACTGGGATTATTGGTTTCCTGGTTCCTAGAACACCTCTTCTTTAAATAACAACAGTAACAACCACAGTAATAATAAAAGCGGCCCACATTTTACTATGTGCTTTGCATGTGTCAGGCTCTGTGCTAAGCATTTTATATATCTATAAATACAACATTGTTCAATCTTCACCAAAACCTCACAGATAATTTCAAAGGCTCAGAGAGGTTGAGTCAATCACCTAAGTCACACAGCTAGTAAATGGTGGAAGTAAGATTTTAAAACTTAGGCAGCCCGACTCCAGAATCTGAGCTTTTTTTTTTTTTTTAATTTTTTGGCCACACCATGAAGCATGTAGGATCTTAGTTCCCTGACCAGGGACCGAACCCACGCCCCCTGCATTGGAAGCACAGAGTCTTAACCACTGGACCGCCAGGGAAGTTCCCAGAATGTGAGCTTTTTTTTTGGGGGGGGGGATACACTGGCCTCTCACTGTTGTGGCCTCTCCCGTTGCGGAGCACAGGCTCCTGACGTGCAGGCTCAGCGGCCATGGCTCACGGGCCCAGCCGCTCTGCGGCATGTGGGATCTTCCTGGACCGGGGCACGAACCCGTGTCCCCTGCATCGGCAGGCGGACTCTCAACCACTGCGCCACCAGGGAAGCCCCAGAATGTGAGCTTTTAACTCTTCAGCTCTGCTTCCTTTATAGAATAGCATTCATCAGCAAACACTGATTAAGACCCCACAGGGTTCTGGGTGAGTGAGAGGTTCTGCCTATCCTCCATGAACTCACCAGTGCATCAAAAAAACATACACAGGGAATTTAACACAGTGTAAAAATGCTTTGAGTGAAGGAGGAAGCAACTAACAACCTGAGTTGGACAAAGACTATCAAGAGATGTCTGAAGGGCTTCCCTGGTGGCGCAGTGGTTAAGAATCTGCAGGGGACATGGGTTCGAGCCCTGGTCCGGGAAGATCCCACATGCCGTGGAGCAACTAAGCCCGTGCGCCACAACTACTGAGCCTGCGCTCTAGAACCCGCGAGCCACAACTGCTGAAGACCACTCGCCTGGAGCCCGTGCTCCACAACAAGAGAAGTCACCGCAATGAGAAGCCCGCGGACCGCAACAAAGAATAGCCCCCGCTTGTGGCAACTAGAGGAAGCTCGCACGCAGCAACAAAGACCCAGTGCAGCCAGAAATGAATAAGTAAAATAAATAAATTTTTAAAAAAAAGAGAGATGTTGTCTGAGCTGAGTTTTGAGGGATAAGCAGGAATTTATGAAATGAAAATAGGGAAAAGCATTTCAACAGGGGGAATAGCAAAGTGTGAGGAGAGAGCTATGAAGCATGTTGTGTCTCTAAAGAACAGCAAGAATGTCTAGCTGGCTAGATTATGAAGTGGGGGAAAAGCCCAAATGCCTACCGACAGGTAAATCAATTTTTTAAAAATATGGCAGAACTCTACAATGGAATATTACTCTGCGATAAAAAGAAACAACTAGTATATGCAATAATATGGATGAATCTCAAAGCCATTATGTTGAGTGAAAGAAACCAGACCAGACACAAAAGAGTATATACTGTATGATCCCATTTAAATAAGATTCTCGCACAAAAAAACTAAATGAGAGAAATCGAAAACAATGGTTACTTCTGCAGGGGAAGTGGCACTAGAAAGACAATGAAGGAAGCTTCGTGGTGATGGAAATGTTCCATATCTTGATTGTTGTAGTGGTTAGATGGGTGTGCAAACTTGTCAAAACGTGCCAAATAAAACTTGTAAGATACATGCATTTTATTATGTGTAAATTATATTATGATTTGAAAAGAGAGAGAGAAGAATGAAGTGGAGACGGAAAGAGAGAGAAAGAGATCTTAATCTGAAGGATTGTGTATGCCTTGTACGGAAATTGGACTCCAGAGGGTAGGAGGGAAGTTATTGGGATGTTTACACAGAGGGGTAATCTGTGTAATGATGTGGCTTGATTTGAGAAGAATCACTCCGGACTCAAAAGGAGGACAGAGAACTGGGGGAGGCAAGGAAGAAAATTAGGAAGCTGGTACCTAAGAAATGGCTACAGATTCAATTAACGCAGTTGCCATAGAGATTAGGGAAGGGATGGGAACATTCAGAGGCAGAAGTGGGAATGCCTGGATACCGACTGGATGTGGGAGGTAAGGGGCAGGAAAGAGCTTTGGATAATTCTGAGGTTTCCAGGGGAGCAGGTAAGTGTCAGCATCCTTAACAGAGACGGATATTTTTTTTTTAAGGCAGGTTTGGGGACACAGGAGGGAGTTAGAGTAATGAGTTTAGGTTAGGTTTACATGTGGTGAGCTTGAGGGGCTGGTGGGACATCTAGGGGGTGGATATTCATAGAGCAGATGGATGGGGGGACAGGAGAGAGACTGGAGAAAGGCAAAGAGAGATTCAAGAAACAGGAGTGGTGGATGGTTATAGAAGTTACCACTGAGAACATGCTTCCTGCATTCATGACATCTCTTGGTCCTCATGACACACACTGAGGAAGCTATCTCCATAGAAGGACATATGATTTGCCCAAAGTCACCCAACTGGTAATGGAAGAAGCCAAGATTCAAACCTGGGCTAACTGACCCCACTGCTGAGGAAGGTTCCTGACCACCATGCCACACGAGTGCATAGGACCCCTCCAGGAAAGCATTCACCGAGCTGAAGCAGACCTTCCATTGGCCCATAGCTTTCTGCCCCAAAGTCATCGTCACCTGCCTCTTCCCATCATGCAGTTAAAATCAACCAAACCTGACTGAGTACCCTAGGCTTCAGGGAACACTCAGTTTTAAAGGACAGGGTTCTTCCCCTCTAGGAGTTTACAAATTCAAGGCCATCTTCAGACTCACACATTTGAGGATGCCTATATTCCATGCAGGGGTTCCTCAAGGCCAAATTTAGATCTGGTTCCCAAAATAGATTCACCTCTCCCTATAAACCAATTCTGGGCTCAATGTGCATACCCTAGTCTTATATAGGTAGCAGGAACCTGCATCAGTCCTGAAGACAGTTCTTGCAAACGTTCACTCAACAAATGTTTATTAACTGCTGGCAATGTGCTAGGCATTGTGATAGGCACTGGTGAATACAAATGTTTTAAAAAGATAGAACTTAAAGTATCAGCAAAGCAAGGGCATCAAAAAATTAAGAAGGAAAGTCTTCTTTAAGAATTTCATATTTTATATCCACCCTTAAAAAACATACAAGTAATCATAATAGCAAAAATTGAATTTAGGGACCTCCCTGGTGGTACAGTGGTTAAGAATCCACATGCCAATGCAGGGGACACAGGTTTGATACCTGGTCCCAGAAGATCCCACATGCCGCGGAGCAACTAAGCCCGTGCACCACAACTACTGAGCCTGAGCTCTAGAGCCCGCGAGCCACAACTACTGAGCCCACGTGCCACAATTACTGAGCCCACGCGCCGCAACTACTGAAGCCTGTGTTCCGCAACAAGAGAATCCACCGCAATGAGAAGCCCACACATGACAACGAAGAGTAGCCCCCGCTCGCTGCAACTAGAGAAAGCCCGCATGCAGCAACAAAGACCCAACACAGCCAAAAATAAATATAAATGAAATAAATAAATTTATATTTAAAAAATTGAATTTAAAGGGTATATTTTCAGTACTCTGGGTCTCTAGTCCAAGAAAAAGACATTAGTCCCCAGTCTTTACGGAACTGGATGAAATGTCTGAGCATGGTAGTTTTTGAGTCAGATAGGACTTGGTTCAAATCCCATTTCTGCTACTTTGTAGGTGTATGACTGTGGACTAGTCCCTTAAATTTTGAGTCTTGGTTTTTTCATCTATATAAATGTGAATAGAAACAACACGCTCTTAGATTTGTCATATGGATTTCATAGAGTAATGTCAATAAAGTATATGGTCTAAATCAGTATATTTAGATTATATATTTATATCTCTTTTTATGAGATCTTCCTTCTCCATGGTTGTATTAGTTATCTATTTCTGCATAAAAAATCACCATGAATTTAGCATCTTAAAACAATGCACATTTATTATCTCACAGTTTCTGCACATCAGAAATTCAGGCATAATTTACCTAGGCTCCCTCTTTTTGAGTCTCTCACAAGCTTGAAATCTAAGTATTGGCCAGGGTTGGGGTCCCATCTGAAAGCTCAACTGGGGAAGGTTTTTCTTCCAAGCTCACTTATGTTGTTGTCAGGATTCAGTTCCTTCTGGGCTATTGGGCTGAGAGCATCAGTTCCCAGATGGCTGTTAACCAGAAGCCACCCTCAGTTCCTTGTCACATGGGTCTCCCCAACATGGCAAGTTGCTTTATCAAAGCCAGCAAGGGAGAGAGTCTGAACAAGATAGAGTTTACAATTCCCTCCCCCCCCCCGCCCCAAGAGGGGCAGGAATTCAGATGAGATGGCTTTCTCCACCTCTGGCTAAGACCAGGTTGCATTCCAATATCAGACCAGAGCATTGGAACCACCAGCCTTAGGAATCATGGTACATGGAAAAGCAGGAGATGGAAGTAAGCTGAGAACACAGGGCCTGGAGCAGGGGGTGCCAAACTTCTTCTGTAAAGAACCAAACGGTACATATTTCAGCTCCACAGGCCAGACAGTCACTGTGGCACACAGTGGCCATAGGCAGCACAGAGACAAATGGGTATAGCTGTTTTCTAATAAAACTTTATTTACAAAAATAGGCAGTGGGCCAGATTTGGCCCCTGGGCCGTAAGTTTACCACCAGGATCTAGATCCAAATGGAACAGCTGTGAAATCCCAGCTGCATTGTGCTGTGTGTCCTTGTATGTCACCTAAGTCTCTTGAGCCTTAGTCTCCCTCATGTGAAAATTCAGAAAAATAAGAGTACCAGCTTCACCATGTTGCTGTGAGAACCCTCACATTTTAAATACAAAGTATTTCCCATCATTCTGGGAACTCAGTACACCAGGATAAAAGTCAGCTGTTAACACTGTCTGGTCTAGACTGCCAAGGTTCTGAACATAGCTCCACCCCTTCCCAGCTGGGTGACCTTGGGCACGTGATGAAACCTCTCTGTGCCTGACTTTCCCGTATGTAAAGTAGGAATAATAACAGTCATGAGAATTCAATAAAACAATGAATGCAAAATGTTTAGAATAATACCTGTGAAAGCACTCAAAAGTTAGCCTGAGTTATTGTTTTGTTATAATAGGATAAATTATAAATTATTGTTTTATAATGTTTCTCACAGAGAAGAGATTGAATCAACAGAGTAAGGGGAAAATTCCTTCACAAGCAAAGAAAACAGCACCAAGAACCTTGCCTTTCCCCAAAACTCTTTAAGATGTGAGCCCTTCACTGAAGACACTGAGTGTAAGAATGTCTTTCTCTGCACCCACAGGCCAGCCAGGAGACAGCCACACTGAAACCAGCAGGGTCAAAGCTGAATAGTATTTATCACACTTTGCTTTGCCTCTAAATTCCTACTGAAGATGAAACACAACATTTTAGAACCTTCGTGGGAGCTTTGAGACAAAGTTATGGGATTGGGGGGGTGGGGGGTGACTATTTTACTAAATGGATTATTTTCATCTGGTTTTAATCTTAGTTTCACATTTGTTTCAGCTTTTATTTAGTCTCCAGAATTTGCCATCAGCTTGTCAAAGACAAGTGATTCTTCAGCAACTATGTTCTCTTTTGTTATTCATATAACATATATGAATGTCTCTTCGGATGGGGGTTTTCCTACCACACACAGAAGCCAACACAATTAACTTTCCTTAAGGAAATTCCATCACCTTTGAGAAAAATGGTTCTTGATCCTCTCCTGTGAGTTGCTGCTACAACACACACACACACACACTCACACACACACACACACACACACACGTCCAAACAGCACTAAAGTAATTAAAGCAGCTGGGATTGATTGGGGTTTTGAGTGACCTTTTGGTAACTTACCTACGCCTGCCATTTAGAGAAAGAATAATTTATGATGCAAGTTGAAGTGCAGAAAACCAAGGCAGACAGAAAGAGAATTCTGATTAGCCAAGAGGGGTGAACTGTCAGGAAGAGCCCCCGGAGCCCCTTGTCAAAACAGGGAACAAAAGCATTAAATGTCCAGGTTTGCCCAGACACAGACGCCTGCGGTTCCCAGGGTGCGTCTGCTCCTCTGGTTTGTAGAATCCAAGAATTTCAAGGCTAGGAAGGTCTTAAAGGTCTGACCAAGCCCACTCATTTGACAAATGAGGAAACTGAGGCTCAGAGGAGGGGCTGACTGGCTCCAGATTTGACTGTAGGTCACCTGCCTGTCGGGTGCTAAGTTTCCCACTTTATCTGTTGCACTCAAACCAGAGGGATCTTCAAACTCCAAGATGCCCTTTAATTGTAAATTATAAATAAGTTTGTGATTAAAGTTACAAGCTAAAATCGCAGAATGAAAACTTGACAACACCATGGATTATTTTCTGCCTTCTTCAATACCGTAACCTCAGCACCTAGACTAGCAGCTGCTATGTGGTAGATAATACATTTCTCTGGAATAAGCTTTCAGGAGCAATTGTCCCTGGATTCAAGAGATGCATGTAGTGCTGAGTAGGCTCTGTATCCAAAGTGGTACCCATTTGGGGTACCAAGTCAAGAAAACAAGAGATCTAGAGGTCCAATGTCTTTCATTTGCATTAAGATTATTACATGGCTTCCCAATTAACAGTCCCAGAGGCAGGGATGACCACTGATGAATCTCTGCAGCTAGGAGAATAGACTAAATGGTTGGGACTTCCCTAAATGCGTTCCCACCAGTGCTCTACCTCTGCTTCCGCTGTTACTCGCACCTGGGAAATACTTCACCCACCTCTGAATCTTCACATCCCACCCACATTTTAAAACCCAGCTTGCGTGCAACCTCCTCCATGAAGCTCTCTTTTCTTTTTCCTACACAGAAGCAACCCCTCCTTCTTTTGAGCTAACTTCCACACAGCTTTTGGGAACTTAGTTTAAATGCTACTTTGTCAGGGGAACCTTCTCTGACTTTCTGTATGAGGTCAGATTTTCCTACTTCTTATACTTTTACTCTCATATCACTAATTATGCTTTCTTTATTATCTGTCTTCCCCTCTTGGACAGTAAGTTTCATGGGACATAAGACTATATCTGCTCTGTTTCACTGCTGTATCCCTAGAACCTAGCACAGTGCCTTGACCACAGGAGGCATGAATGGAAGGATGAATGGATGGATGGATGGATGGATGGATGGATGGTTGGATGGATAAATGGATTAATCAATGAATGGTTGAGTGAATTAACCAGTGAATGAAACAATGAATGAATGATGAATCAATGAATTAATCAAGTGAATCAATGAATGAATCATTTATATGCTATTTATCCAATCTCTACCATGCTGTTGAATTTATGTTTCAAAGACAGAATAATGCAGTGGTTGAAAGTATGGTTTCTAACAGACTCACAGACATAGAGAACAGACTTCTGGCTGCCAAGGGGGAGGGGAGTGGAGGAGGGATGGATGGGGAGTTTGGGATTAGCAGATGCAGACTGGCATATATAGGATGGACAAACAAGGTCCTACTGTATAGCACAGGGAACTATATTCAATATCCTATGATAAACCATCATGGAAAAGAATATGAAAAAAAGTATATTTGTACAACTGAATCACTTTGCTGTATAGTAGAAATTAACACAACATTGCAAATCAACTCTGCTCAATAACATAAACTGAAAAAAATAAAAGTGTGGTTTCTAGAGTCAGGCTGCCTGAGATGAAATTTTAACTCTTTTTACCACCTGCATGGTGCTGGGCAAGCTCGTTAACATTTCTGAGCCTCCCTTTCCCCACCTACAAAGGAGAACAATCATACTGCCCACACCTCATGGGACGATTGCAGGTTTAAATGAGATAATGCACGTAAAGTGCTGGGCACCACAAGTACTCAGTAAACGTTAGCTTTATTGTTCTGATTATTACCTCACTTCAGCACGAACTGTCAAGTTCATCTTTGTAAGCCCCAACGCCTAGCAGAGTGCACACATTTGCTTCTCAAAAATATTGAACACTTAGGGCTTCCCTGGTGGCGCAGTGGTTGAGAGTCCGCCTGCCCGATGCAGGGGACGCAGGTTCGTGCCCCGGTCTGGGAGGATCCCACATGCCGTGGAGCGGCTGGGCCCGTGGCCCATGGCCGCTGAGCCTGCACTTCTGGAACCTGTGCTCCGCAACAGGAGAGGCCACAACAGTGAGAGGCCCGCGTACCGCAAAAAAAAAACAAAACATATTGAACACTTAGACGACCTAGAGGGATGGGATAGGGAGGATGGGAGGGAGGCTGAAGAGGGAGGGGATACAGGGATATGTACACGTATAGCTGATTCACTTTGTTATACAGCAGAAACTAACACAACATTGTAAAGCAATTATACTCCAATAAAGATTTAAAAAGGAGAAGACTGACTTTCCTTTGCTGTTTTAAACTTCGAAAAAAAAATATTGAACACTTAAATGGATATTTTAAACCTCTCTGCCAGGACACTTCAAAATTCTGAGAATGTCAAACATGTCAGCATCATAGCAGGAAGCTAAAGAGACGTGACAGCTAAATGTAATAGCTGATGCTAAGAAGGACATTCTTGGGTCCATTGACAAAGCTGGGTTACAGATGAAGATGAGATGAAAGTATTGCATCAATGCTAAATTCCCTGAAGTTGACAACTAGTGTGGTTACATGAGACTATCCATATTCTTCGGAAATATACACTGAAATGTTCAGGGGTAAAAGACCATGATAGACGCAATTTACTCTCAAATGTTTCAGAAAAATCAGACACATATGAGAGAAAAGGAAAAAGCAGAGTAAAATATTGACAAGTGACTCCAGGTAAAGGACTATAGGTATTATTCATGCTATTCTTATTCTTGAAACTTTTCAATAAGTTTGAAATTATTTCCAGATAGAAAGATTTTTTTCAAATTATGGAATGAATCTGCAACCACCAAATTACAGTTCTGGGTTTTCAGATAATTGTTACACCTGAAGAACTATCTACTGAGCTAATCTCCAGTAGGGCATCAGCAGATAAGCCTGCAGAGAAGGCAAACACATGATTCCCGATCCCTCTTTCGGGGTAAACATTACCAATCAAGATGCATCTTTAACAGTAAATCCAGACACAAACTCAGAATCCTTCTCAACACAGCTACTACCAAGCAAACGAGCTGACTCTCTGGATGAAATAGCCATGGACTTGACCCCTTTCTGAGAGTATTCAGTTCCAATGGGGACTCGTCAAAATTCAAAGCCTTTCTACACTTTTTTTTTTTTTTTGTCATACTTGTGGGATCTTAGTTCCCCAACCAGGGATTGAACCCAGGCCCTCCGCATTGAAAGTGCAGAGTCCTAACCACTGGACCACCAGGGAATTCCCCAAAGCCTTTCTAATGAAGGCACATTAGCCCCTGGAACACCTAGGTAGAGGGTCTACAAACTACCATTCAAAACCTTACTTCCACCAAAACTTAGAATTTATTTTACTTTGGTGAAAGGAGGTTCTATGTGGTTGGAAGATTCTAGCAGTCAGATTCCTTTGTGTTTGATACCATCTCTTCCAACATACCTTCCAACTTGACAAGTTGCTTTAACCTTCCTGTGCCTCAGTTTCCCATCTCCAATAAGGAACACACAACCCCCAGGCTGTTAGAAGGACCAGCTAAGGTAATGAATGGGAGCATCTTGTACCCTTTATGGCTAAATTATTTGATTATAGTGATCGTGATTATCAACATCATCATAATCATCATCTTTCCCCCTTTCTCTGCTCTCCAATTACCACAGCTAATGGAGTCCCGTTTCCCTTTAAAGTGTACAAAGCAGCTTCTGCCCAGAACATTTCCAGCTTGGGTTCTTCAACAGCCCACAGAGCTCTCCTGCCTTGAACCTGAATCATGCCCGAGTTTGGAGAGAGCAGTTACATGTCCATTTTCTTCGATTATCAGTGAAAGGTTAAGTGCTCCAGCCGTCAGCCTCAGATGCCCATCTGGGTTTTCCATTATGAGCGGAGGTAGACCAACCGGGTCTGCGAGTTCATTCTCTGGCCCTGGCTCTCCAGCTAATAGAACCTCAGCCACTCTCTTGAGCGTAAAGCTTTATCTCCAGGCAAAGCCAACCAATTTAAATGGCACTCACAGCTCATGCCCGCAGGTCATGGGCTCTGAGTACTCCAAGGGGCTGGAGCAATAAAATCTATTAGGTCTCCTTTGTCCCATCTTGTTGTGAACTTATAAGAAAAAGGCACTAAGAGGATCGGTACCCAGAAAAACCTTCATAATTGTGGCTTCTACACAGAGAATGAGGACAATTACCAAGGCAACCAGCCAATCATTCTGGTTAAGGGCAGAGGGGGGTTTAGTCCAGAAGAGGCTGTTTCGAACCTCTATGGCGCTCTAATCAGAGAGGAACCAACATTTTAAAAGGCCCTTGTGTAAAAACAGGAGGGACAGCAGGGGAGGAAAAGAGGAGAGGGGGGGAAATTAATTTCCTCTCATTTCCTGCCTGCTCCATTGATTGCAGTCCAAAGGCAAGGTGATGCACTCTACCCCGCACACCTGGGGCCACAGGGGCTGGCAGCCGAGGCGGCGATGTTGTCTGATTTTTCTGCGTGTGTTTATTTACTTATTTTCCCCTCTGGATCTGCCATCCGCAGTGTAGATCTCATGACAGGCGCAGCAAAGGTGTAAGAATCTTTAAGGACAGTATAGAGTCTCTTCCAGGATCGTCTAGTCCCCTGAGAATAAAAATAATAGCGCATATCCTTCCTTACTCAGCCTTCACCCCCTCAGTTGCTGGTTTGGGCAGATCATTTTGTGACAGAAGTTGTTTTGCTCATCACAGTGTCTCCTATGAAGTTATGTGGGAAATCAGGGGAAATGGGGGCACTGGGAAATCTCCAGATGCTTTTCCACCTTGCGGACCCTGGAGAGTCTAGCTGATACTGAGTTGGGGACTGACTTTTTCCTCCTGGGCCGTGCGAGGCGCCTGGGAGGGTTGAGGACTGGGGTGAGAATTTGTCTTTGGTCTACAGTGTCTGTGTTCTCAGCTCTGTGTCCCCAAGATTCCTGTGTCCCCACCCCCAGCCACCCAGCCAATGGCAGCAAAACACTAGATAACCTGCCCCGTGTCTGCCCATCTTCCTGGTAAAATTAACAAAGCCATCCAATGAAATAAGGAACTACCTTTTCCACTGGTGAGCTCCCCATGACAGGAGGTGTGAAAGGAGAGGTATCCCCAGGTGAAAAAATTCATTGATTCACTCAACAAACAGGCCAGGTACTATTCTCCTGGCACTGCATAGGAAATTATTTCTAGGGTTCTTTCCAACTAGCAGAGTCTATAATTCTAATTACACCGAGATGACAGTAATGAAAATAACAGGAGTGTCATAATATGACAATAACAACAAGTGGATTGAGCATTTGCTAGGTGCCAGCCCATGTGTCATGGTCTCTCTGGGATATTATGTCATCTGTCAGGGTCCCAGTGGGAAATAGGTAGTACATTCAAAGGGTTTAATTGAGGAGAGTTTAATAAAGGGTCTCTCTTTTTTTGCAGATGTATTGCCATGGTTTTCTTTTTCCCCAGCTTTATTGAGATGTAATTGACATGTAACATTGAATACGTTTAAGGTGTACAAAGTGTTGATTTGAGACATTTATATGTTGCAATAAGATTACCACCACAACAGCCTTACCTAACACCTCCATCATGTCACACAATAACCATTTCTTTTTTGTGGTGAGAACATGTAATATCTACTCTCTTAGCAAATTTCAGGTACATAATACAGTGCTGATAAGTCCTGGGGATCTAATAAAGGGGTCTATTTTCACAGGTGCTAACAGGGTTAAAGGGACCAGCAAGGGATATTTAAATTCCTGGGGCCAGCAATGGGTGGGGAGCTGGTACCAGCCAAATGAAGGGGTGTAGGGCACGCTGGTGAGGGACCATGGGAGACGGGCCACCCAACAGGAGCTGGGGAAATAGAATATGCCAGTTGTTCCCTCCTACTACCCTCCAGTCTCTCACCAGCGATTTCCACTGGCCAATTGACTGAGGTTGAATCAATCACCAATAGCCAATGAGTGAATCAACCGTGCCTACGTAATAAAGCCTCCATAAAATCCAAAAAGGAGGGGGTTCAGAGAGCTTCCAGGCTGGGGAACGAGAACACCTCCACGTGCTACCGTGCTGGGCTCCCATCCCAGGAAACAGAAGGCAAGGGAATCTAGTCCATGCAGGTCGGCCCCCAGGAGGGAGCACAGAGCAGGGAGAGAAGGGTGAGGGGAAGATATGGGGGTAGGGGAGGGGCAGATGGATAACAACCACCATATCAGTGTCCCCAATTTACAGACAGGGATACTGAGTCCCCACGAGAGGAAAAAACTAAGAGACAGAAATCCAGATTCTCACGTGGAATCTTGCCCTTTTTTAAGTGAAGGCAAAACAAAACCCCATTATGGGGGCCAGAAAACCTATGTGAGGGCCATGTGTTTGCAAACCCCACTGCAAGCAAAGCCATCCGGGATCCTCAGGTTCTGGGGCAAGTGCCCAGGACTTCAGTCTTCACACTGAAGTGAACGCCTTGTGTGTCCTTGGGCAGGTTCTGTCCCCTCTCAGGAACCCCACTCCCTCATGTGTTTCCCTCAGGAAGGTAGAAGATGACAATCCCAAAGACCCTTTTCTAGAACTGCAAGTCTCCTGATTTGACATGCTTTTTCCTTGGAAGGGAAGCTATTCGATCACACAATCATTTCTGAGAAACTTCCACTGTTACCTTTAAGAGCTGCTCTTCCCAGTTGCCTCCTACGGATGGATGTTCGCATCCTCTCCAACTTTGATCACATTTCCCCGCTTTCCTTGAGAAGCAAGAAAGTTCACCAAAGGTTATGGAATAGTTATCAGGGAAAGCTTTTTAAGGGCAATCTAGAGCCTCTTCTAGTCCTATGAGCAGAGAAATAACAGGGCACATTACGTTGCTGCTTTGGCCAGGACGTTTCGTCACTGAGGTTGTTTTGCTCGTCACTGAATTTATAGCAAGTATGTTGGAAATCGGGGTAATGTTGGTGCAATGTTGTGATCTATAAAAATATATTTCTCATATATATCAATATTGGGTCTTCATTCACAGTTCTGGCTCACAGCTCCCAAAATCTTTAGAATTTCCTGAGATAAAAGCAATAGGAGCATCTTTTGTTATAATATTTGGTCTCATGCTCAGTTCCTTTAAAAAATGCTTCAGAGCCTTAAAGGTGAAATGGGTGTCTTGTTTTTCATAACTAGCCCCTTTCTACCTCAACTGGGCTTATGATAATGAAGGTGATTTTTGGAAGCACCTAAGGGTGGGGACTAACTGCCCAGTAACCATGTAATTAGAGGGTTGGAATTTTCCTTTTTTTTGAATTTTATTTATTTTTTATACAGCAGGTTCTTATTAGTTATCTATTTTATACATATTAGTGTATACATGTCAATCCCAATCTCCCAGTTCATCCCACCACCACCCCCCCACTTTCCCCCTTTGGTGTCCATACATTTGTTCTCTACATCTGTGTCTATTTCTGCCTTGCAAACCGGTTCATCTGTACCATTTTTCTAGATTCCACATATATGTGTTAATATACGATATTTGTTTTTCTCTTTCTGACTTACTTCACTCTGTATGACAGTCTCTAGGTCCATCCATGTCTCTACAAATGACCCAATTTCATTCCTTTATATGGCTGAGTAATATTCCATTGTATATATATACCACATCTTCTTTATCTATTCACCTGTTGATGGGCATTTAAGTTGCTTCTATGACCTGGCTATTGTAAATAGTGCTGCAATGAACATTGGGGTGCATGTGTCTTTTTGAATTATGGTTTTCTCAGGGTATATGCCCAGTAGTGGGATTGCTGGGTCGTACTGTAGTTCTATTTTTAGTTTTTGAAGGAACCTCTATACTGTTCTCCACAGTGGCTATATGAATTTACATTCCCACCAACGGTGCAAGGGGGTTTCCTTTTCTCCACACCAAGAGGGTTGGAATTTTCAATCCCACCTCCTGATTTCTGGGGAGGGGAGAGGGGCTGGAGGTTGAATCAATCACCAATGGCCAATGAGTTAATCAATCATGCCTATATAATGAAGCCTCCATAAAAACTCAAAAAGGAGGGGGTTCAGAGAACTTCCAGGTTGGGGAACCAAAACACTTCCACGTGCCGTCACGCTGGGCTCCAAGTCCTAGGAGGACAGAAGCTTCTTTGTTCAGGACCTTGCCCTATGTATCTCTTCCATCTGGCTGTTCCTGAGTTACATATTCTTTTATAATAAACTGGTAATCTAGTGAGTTAATGGGTTTCCTGAGCTCTGCGAGCTATTCTAGCAAATTAATTGAACCCAAGAAGGGGGTCATTGAAACCTCCAATTTGCAGTCGGTTGGTCAGAAGGGCTTCTGACCTGGGCTTACGATTGGATTGGCATTTGAATTCTTGAGGGACTGAGCTCCTGTGGAATCTGATTCTATCTCAGCGTAGATAGTGTCAGGACTGAGTTGAAATCCTGCTGGTGTCTGAGAACTGCTTGTTGGTGTGGGAAAGTTGGAATTGGGTCCAGGAACCTAATTTAGTTGGAATGCTACTAGATGATATGGCCAGAGGATTCAGGAATATTGGAACCCTGCCCCAGACCACATGAGGTCCTGAGAGAATTCCATGCATGGGACGGACACACGGAAGGTGAATCTGCAGACTGACCATAAACTCTCACGCCTAATTCAAATGATCACAACTGGACCGTGGAAAGAAACTTCAGTTACAGTAGCCCTAGAACAAAAGCAGACCAGAGCCCTTTCCATTTATTTCATCCCCTACATTCAAGCCTACGTTTCAGCATCACTACTTTTGATGCAGGGATTCACTCACTGGTCCCCTCCAAGTCTGCCCTATTTCCCACCTGGATGATCACAACAGACTTCTAACTGGGCTTTCTCCATGTTTTTCCTGAACCTTCTCTAATGTTTACTAATGCTTTCTTGACATCTTTATTGAGGTATTGACAAATAAAGATGGTATAAGGCATACAATTTGATGTTGTGGTATATGAATACATTGTGAAAATAACCCCCACAATCAAGCTAATTAACATAGCCCCCACCTCACATAGTTACCTTTATGTCTGTGTGGGTGTGTGTGTGTGGGGGTGTGTGTGTGGGTGTGTGAGTGTGTGTGTGTGTGTGTTGAGAACACTTAAAGATCTACCCACTTAGCAAAACTCAAGTTTACAATATGGTATTATTAACTACAGTCACCATGCTGTATGTCAGATCTCCAGAACTTAACTGCATAATTGAAACTTTGTACCACTAGACCCTCAACTCCACATTTTCTCCTCCCCCGCCCCTGGAAACCACTATTCTACTGTTTCTATGTTTCTATTTAATGGTGTTTAAATAGTTAAACACAATTCTACTGTTTAACTATTTTAGAGTCCACATGTAAGTGAGATCATGCAGTATTTGTATTTCTGTGTCTGGCTTATTTCCCTGAGCATAATGTCCTTGTGACTTGCTTTGACTAATAGAAAATGGTAGGAGTGACATCTGGGGATTCCAGAGCACGATACTTTCAGCTTCCACATTTATCCCCTGGGAACCCAGCACCATGCTGTGAAGAAGCTGGTCCAGAACACTGGGGGCAGAGAGACCACATGGAGAACCGAGGCCCCCCGCCAAGAGCCAGACCAATGGCCAGTTGTGAAAATGAAGCCCTCTCAGATATTCCAGCCCCCGCCATGCTCTCAACAGATTGCAGCCACATGAATGACCCCAGTCAACACACCGCAGAGCAGAAGTGTGTGGTCCCAGCAGAGCCCTGAGCCAATAAACGGTTGCTATTTAAGCCACTATCTCTTGTTTATAGCAAGAGATAACTGAAATAAACATCCCTCCCCAAGAAAGAGTCTCCAATCAGTGTATTAGAATCTCAGTTATGCAAATCAGTGATTCCTATCCCTGGGGTGGAGTAAAAGGGATTGGGGGATGGGAGGACCCCTCTTCTCCTAGAAGAGGACGGAAGGACCAAACCTTTTATCTTTCAAGCTCATACACGCCGGTAAAAGCAGCTCTCATGAGTTGTTGAGTTTTTTAATTGTGGGAAAATTAAATTAAGTGTGGGAAAATTTAAGAATAAAAGCGAGTGTTCCACATAACATAAAATTTACCATTTTAACCATTTTAAAGTATACATTTCAGCAACATGGGGTACATTCACCATATTATGCAACCGCCACCACTGTCTAATGCCATAACTTTTTCATCACCCCAAACAGAAAACCCCTTACCCACTAAGCAGTCATTCCTCATTCGCTCCCTGCCTCAACCCCAGGAAACCACTTATCTACTTTCTGTCTCTATGGACCGGCCTCTTTGGTACATTTCATATAAATGGAAACATACGATACATGATCTTTCGTGTCTGGCTTCTTTCACTTAGCATGATTTTTTCAAGGGTCATCCATGTTGTAGCATGTATCACTACATCATTCTGTATAATATTCCATCGTATGGACAGACCACCCTTTGTTTATCCATTCATCCGCTGATGGACGTTTAGATTGTTTCCATCTTTTAGCCCCTGTTAAATAGTGATGTTATGCACGCTTAACATACAAGTTTTGATCTAATTCGGTGGTTGTCAACAGAGGGCCCTTGTGCCCCCGCCCAGCGGGACATTTGGCCGCGTCTGGAGACATTCTTTTTTTTTTTTTTTGGAGACATTCTTGATCGTCACAAAGGAGGCAAGGTGCTCTTAGCATCTACTAATTATAGGCCAGGGATGCTGTTCAACATCCTACAGTGCACAGGACGCCCTCACCACAGGCATGATCCAGCCACAAACATCACTAGTGCTGCGGCGGAGAGACCCTGCTCTAATCCAACCTCTCCCAGCCTCCGTGGGTGCATAGGGACTATACCACGCTTGCCCTTTCGTGGGGATACTTTCAGAGCCCCCCAATAAATGATAAATTTTATCTCCTTCCCATCTCAAAATTCACAGCCTTGTGGCCAGTTTAGAAACGTGCGATTCTTCTTTAACACCCACCATTTCCAAGAGGGAAATCAAAACAAAACCCTCCAAATCAATTTGCAGGAAAAAAATAAAAGGATATTTCTGATGTTTTTCTAAGCTTTTCATCCTTTTTAAAACATGGGGGGGGGGTCAAGTGGCAACTGAAGAATAAAAGCAAGTGTTCAAAAGCATCAGCGACCAAAAGTCCACAGAAAATCAAAACAAACCTGGCTCTCAGTGTGCGTAATTACGGGTACAACCCAGTAATGAAAGCTTTATTAGTTTACTGTGATGCCATCAAGTACCAAAAAGCGGGAAGGAGTGGGAGAAAGAAAGAAAATGGATATGAAAGAGGA
This sequence comes from Lagenorhynchus albirostris, assembly GCF_949774975.1. Taxonomy (NCBI): domain Eukaryota; kingdom Metazoa; phylum Chordata; class Mammalia; order Artiodactyla; family Delphinidae; genus Lagenorhynchus; species Lagenorhynchus albirostris. Next base: position 75,586,345 of record NC_083108.1, read on the forward strand.
GAGGGAGGGGGGAGACATGAAAGAGGAATACGAGAGGGCAGAGCGGGGGGAAACTAAGATGCATCTATAATTAAACTGCACATTCTGGGTGTTGGACCAGCATTTATCCAAAGGAGCAGTGGGAACAGACCTGAACACCTTCTCCAAAATGTGCACCTCTGCATTCAACCAACAGATCACTTGCTGATGCTCTGAGTGTGACCCTGTTTTCAGTAGTGGGGATGCAGCAATGAACAAAATAGCCAACAATCCTTCCCCTTTTCCCTGGAGCTGACACACTCAAGCAGGGAAAATAGACATTAAATGAAATAGTGAGTACAATGCATGGTACCTTATGCAGAGAAAAAAGAAAGCAGGGAAGGGGGATAGGAAGCGTCAGGGATGGGGCAAGTGTTGGAATTTTAGAGCAGGTGGCCAAGAAGGGGGTGACAGATGGGCGAAGATCTGAAGGGAGTGAAGGCATGAGCCAAGGGTAGATCTAGGGAAAGAGCATTCCAGGCAGAGGGCAAAGGATGTGCAAATGTCCTGGGGTGGGACATGCCTGTGGAGGAACAGTGAAGGGGCCAGTGGTTGGGGCAAAGTAGAGGGGCCAGTGGGAGAAGGGGCAGATCCCATAAGGCCACATAGGGTACAGGAAGGCCTTTGTTTTTATCCTGAGTGAGAAGGGGGTCCTGGGTGGGTTTTGGACAGAGGAGGGACAACAGGATCACTCTGATAGGGACTAGGGTGAGGCGGGTGAGACCCTGGAACAAAGGGTCACCTACACCTTGATGCAAGGAATTTGCGATGGACACCAACCACCCCCTCCAAGGAAGGCCTCGGAGCCCCACCCACCGGGGGTGCTGCTGGCAGATGGTCTCCCGTTGTTGATTCCCAAAGGGATGGCCCTAGATGCAAGGACCTGCCTCCTCCAGGGACCCACCCCTTCCCAGGGTGTGCTTCTTTTTCCTTTTTGGCCGCACTGTGTAGCATGTGGGATCTTAGTTCCCCAAGCAGGGATCGAACCCATGCCCCCTGCAGTGGAAGCACGGAGCCCTAACCACTGGACCACCAGGGAAGTCCCACCCAGGGTGTGCTTTTAAGTCAGGATGCTGTTATCTTTCAGGTATGGTAAGGCCAACAGATCAGGAGATGATGACCATTGAGAAGACAGCTTGTTATACTCACAGAGTCGAAGAGGAGGGGCTCACCACACCACACAGGGCCGCCTGGGGAAGCACCAGGGCCGGGCAGAGCAGGAGGGAACAGGGGCAAGAGCCTTTATTGTGGTTTCCACAGGAAGGAACATGGGCGACGTGAGGCAGGGTAAGCAGGCTTAGGGTTGGCTGGTCTGACTCGTTGGTGCAGGCTCTGGGGTGTAAGGGGCTGGCCCCAGTTGTGTGGTAACTGGCCCTGGGGTGATTCGGGCAGGTGGATAGTAGCCCAGAACGGGAGAGCCCCATGAAGGAGGTCCTTGGGGTGTGAACTCTGAACTGGTTGGTTTGCATAGGAAAGGTGAGCTCACAGGTGGACCATTTACTCTCTCTAGGGACTGGCTAGCCCTGGGAGGGACAGTCCCTGCAGGGGCAGCAAGGGCCCAGATGTCAAAACATCAGGATACAAACACATGCTTAAATACAGGGTGACCCACATCCAAAGACTGATCCACACAGGGGTAACAAAGGCCTGGGCCTCCCGTTTTTATTGCTGTATAATATCCCTCAGCACAAAGACACCCGATTTTCCATTCTACTGTAATGGTCTTTCGAGTCAACAGGAAGGTAGTAAAAGAATTTCTCCAAATGGTTAATAGACACATGAAAGATGCTCAACATCACTGGTTACCAGGGAAATGCTAATTAAAACCAAAAGGGGATACTGCTACATACCCACCAGAATGGCTAATATTAAAAGCTGGAAAATACCAAGTGTCGGTAAGGATGCGGTACCCCAGCATTCCTCTTTCATCAAGCCAAGCTGGGTGGTAACCAGGTTCCTGGATGAGAAATTGACTGTGTTCACCAAAACCAAAGGAAACCAAGAACCACAGCAACTGATTACAGACTTCAAATCAACCAAGCAGCTCTTCAATATAAACACAGACACCAGGCAAATTCTCCAGCCCTCCCTCACCTCAAATTTACCATTCTCCCTCCTGAGCCCCTCATCCAGCTTGGTTTTCCCCATTAAGGCTATAAAGCCAAGCACAGTTGACTAGGGGCATATATTTGGACCTCAGCACCAAACCAAAGGGGGCAGGGACGGATACACCATCTCTGACACAGCTGCATGCTTGAACCTTGTGTCTGGAGAGCCAATGGGTACGTGGACAGTCATCTCTCTCTTGACATATTGCCCGAATGCAGGTCTGGTTGTTTTGACAGGCATCCAAGTGCCTTTCAAAAATAAAAATATTCTAAGAGGTACAGTGATGGATATTGAAATCCAAATCCTAAAAGCCTTCTGACTATGGTGCTCCAGGTGGCTCAGAGATATTTTTTTTTCCTCTTTTTAATCTAAATCATGTTCCCAGACAGCACAGAGCCTGGTATAAATTCTCTTCTGCACTAATCTTTTATATACTTTTATGCTTGTCTGAGATGATTGAACATGACTCATTCATGGTTCCGTTTTCCACCACCACTGGTCGCTTCCAGTCGGCAACATCTGGTTTTTTGCAGTAAAAGTTTCCCTCTGTCTGTCACATAACTCTGCGGTGTTCTTAGAAGAGGAGTCTACACCAGGGGCTGGTCAAATGCCAGGAACTGCCATGTACGATAGCAGAGCCTGGACCATCTACACTATTTATTGATGGTGATATGAAATTGAAAGTCAGCTGAATGAAAACTACCAGCTCCACAGCGTAGACTGGTGGGTTTCCACCTTTTTTTTATTGTCTTCGCCGCAAATCCTTTTTTTCAAACAAAATTTCAATAAAATGGTGAAAAACGTTCCTGTTCTGGGGGAGACATACCCTCCCCTTTACTCTCAAGACAATTCCTGGGGCGCCTTCTCTGAAACACAAGTGCTCCCAAGAGCTGCTCGAAAACCACTACGTAGACCAAGCTCATGGCGTAGTTCTGGTTAATGTAGGTTATCTCCAGGCGATTTTGATTTTTCTTCTGCTTTTTCTGTATTTTAAATTCTCTATGATGAACATTTATAACTCCATAATCATAAAATAAATTGGAACGTCTTAACGAAAACTGGCATTGTTTGATGTTCCTTAAACATACCCCATAAAGCATCAAGTCAGTTTCTGGCAATTGGTCTGTAAGTATAATAACCAAGTGCTAAATACATGCCAGGTACTGTTCTTGGCATTGAGGATACAGTGGTGAACAGACAGAGAGCAGCTGACTTCAAAGGTCTGACAGTTTAACGGCAGGAAGACGAGGGCAGAAGCAGCTCTGCCCACCACGTTCTCCAGCAACTTGCTTGAGGAATTCTCTGTGACTTGGAACTCTGTGGGTCTAGAAACACTAGTACCCAGAGGGAGGATGCTTCCCCCTCAGGACTCAATAATAACCCCATTCAACGCAAAGCTATGGCTGCCTCCTGGTCACTTTGAGTCACACATGCCAGCCATTCAGAAGGCGAAGCAGCCACCATGCTGGCATAGGGCATTGACCTTGATCATTATCAGAAGGAGGGGCTGCAGACACACAGCGGAGACGGGGAGGTAACTGCTTGGTGCTCGGGCAGTTTGCTAGGACATCTCTTGTTGCCTGCGTGCCTAGGAGTAACTGTACATGGGCAATACAGCCACCCCAGCCTGATAAGGACATGGTCACCAGGGGCTCAGACCCCTCCAGGATGAGGGTCTGGGTCACCTCACCAGGCCAGCCACTCAGACAACCAGAGGGAGAGGGGAACCTGGAATGAGTGGTGGCGGAGGAAGATGATGAGTATTCGTGATGACATGGACACCACCTGCAATAGTGGGGGCTCTCGTTCAGCCCACTACCCCTCGTCTTAGAAATGTCTTCAGAAATTGTGGCCAACCAGAGTCCTGGAGAAACCACACTTGGATGAAATGAACGTATGTGAGAAGCAAATGGCTCCGGCCTGTGCTGGGGGTGGAGTGTGGGAGAAGATGTTGGTGCCCCATCCAGATCCCCTTAACTGGACTGTGCACCCATCCCCCAGCTGCACTGTTGTTGGCTCAATACAACTCACAGCTCATTCCTTCTCCAGATAATTGCCCTAAGCCAACATGGAACAACCTCTTCCAGGAAGCTAAGCTACCCCCACCATGGGGGAGACTGACTAAATGACATGGGGGTACAAAATCCCAGCCCCCTTGCCATAAAGAGAGACCAACTCCATGGTGCAATTTATGTTCCAGAGTTCCCCCTGGGATCAGACTGAAGTTGTCTCCGGCTGTTATATTCTTTTCTTTTTTTGATGTTTTGCATTTTGTCGATTGAGATAAAATTTATATACAGTAAAAAGCACAGATATGAAAAGTACAATTCAATGAGTTTGACAAATGTCTTCCAATGTAACCAACAACCCAATCAACAATTAAACATTCCCAACATCAGCTCCTGCCCCCTTCCTTCCAGTCAATCCCAACCACTGAACAACCACTTTTCTGATTTTTATCACCACAGATTAACTTTGTCTATTCTTGAGCTTTATATATATGGAATCACACAGTATGGATTCTTTTGTATAGATTTCCATCAACATAATATTTCTGAGTTTAATCTGTGTTGTATATATCAGAGGTTCATTTTTTATTGCTGAGTACTATTCAACTGTATGAATAAACAATGATTTATTTTTCCATTCTTTTGTGGATGGAAATTTGGGTTTCTAATTTTTACCTACTATAGGTTAAAGCTGCTATAAACATTCCTGCACAAGATTTTCTGTGAGCACACGTTTTTATTTCTCCTGGGCAACTACCTAGGAGTGGAATGACTGGGTAATAGGTGGATGTATAACTTAACATTATAAGAACCCTCCAGTTTTCCAAAGTGATTGTACCATTTTACGCCAACACTGTACGAGAGTTCTAATTGTTCCACATTCTTGTCAACACTTAGTGTTGTCAGATTTTTTACTTTAGCCACTATAGTGGGTGTGAAATGCTATCTCATTGTGGTTTCAATTTGCATTTCCGTGATGGATAATGATGTTGAGCATCTTTCCATGTGCTTACAAGCCATTCATGTATCTTTCCTTCCAAAATGTCTCTTCAAGTATTTGCCTGTTTTATTGAGTTGTCTTTTTATCATTGATTTGTCAGTATTTTAAATATATTCTGGATACAAGCCCACAACTGATATATGTGTTATATTTTCTCATATCTGTGGCTTGCCTTTTCATTTTCTTAATGAGGTCTTTTGGTAAGCAGGAGTTTTTAATTTTGATGAAGTACAATTTATCTATTTTTTTATGGTTAATGCATTTTGTGTTTTTTCTAATAAGTCTTTCGCTACCCCAAAATTGCTAAGATATTCCCCATTGTTTTCTTCTAGAAATTTTAGTTTAGCTCTCACATTTAGGCCTATGATCCTTCCCAAATTAGTTTTTGTGTATAATGTGAAGCAGGGATTGTGGTTCATTTTTTCAAACATTTATCCAGTTGCTAAAAAGATTTTCCTAATAAAATTGGGGCATTTGCTGAAAATTATGCGTGTGTGAATCTATTTCTGGATTCTGTTGCATTGATCTATTTGTTTATCCCTGAGGTCATATTCTTGCTTAGATTTTTTTTCCCTGCTTTACCATCTTTCCCTCACCCCTCATCTCCTAAGAGAACTCTCTTCATGAATCACTTGTGTAACATTCCCATCACAGGCTCTGTTTTCAGAGAACTAGACCTAAGACCACAGACAACAGACATGCAAGTTAACTGTGAAATATCTGCACGTGCTAATCAGTGCTGGGAATAAGGTAAATACGGAAAGGACTGGCTTGCGGGTGGAAGCTAGCTTAGAAAAGGCCTCTCTGAGAAAGTGACATTGAAGTCAAGTCCAGAGTAATGACAACATAAGTGGATGGTTGAAGGGCAAGGAAAATAATCACTGGAGCCAAGAAGGTCCAGGAACTGAGAGGGAAGAGTGTTGAGTGTTGATCTGCAATGTCATGGCTGAAGGCAGAAGCATGATGGTAAGAGAAGTGATGGAAAGTGGGACAGAGAACCAGTTGCCAAGACAGGCAGGAGTTTATTGAAAAGCCCTTCACGTTAGCTGGGAGTTTTTATGGAGGAAGGACTAGAGATCATTTCAAAGCGTCAATGGGAAGCAAAGAGGACACCCACCCCATCTCCAGGTGCGGAGTTCCTTGGGAGCTAGGAGGAAACCACAGCCTCCCTGGAGGGTGCTGTAGGGGGAAAGTATCCTCAGGCAGCAGCCAAGATTCACATGGAGCAAGAATTTGATCAGTGGTTCTCGAAATTGAGCATGTAGCAGAATCAAGGGGAGGGCTTGTTAAACACAGATTGCTGGGTCCCACCCTAACATTTCTGACTCAGAAAGTCTGGGGTGGTGACCCAAGAATTTGTATTTCTAACAAGTTCCCAGGTGATGTTGATGATGGAGTACCAGGGACCACTCTTTGAGAACCACTGGCTTAGACAATACTATGTCAGGAGACAATCAGTGGTTCACCACTGGCAAGACCACTGATGGTTTCTGTTAATAAAGTTTTATTGGCACACAGCCACGCCCATTTGCTCACATGTCATCTACAGCTGCTTTCCTGCTACAATGGCAGAGATGAGTGGTTGCAACAGAGATTGTGTGGCCTGCAGAGACTAAAACGTTTACAATCTGGCCCTTTATAGAAAAAGTTTGCTGATCTCCATTCTATTTTATCACTAGACTTCTGAAATTTCTTGATGGTGTGTCTAGAGGAGGAGGTAAGCAACGAAGTACCCAAGTTAAGAGTCATGATCTTTTGCAACCTAAACTCTTCTATCCTGCTCTCCTTGAACTTGTAGGTTAAAGGTTATTTAGGGCTCCCCTGGTGGCACAGTGGTTAAGAATCCGCCTGCCAATGCAGGGGACACGGGTTCAGGCCCTGGTTCGGGAAGATCCCACATGCCGCAGAGCAGCTAAGCCCGTGCACCACAACTACTGAACCTGCACTCTAGAGCCCGTGAGCGCAACAACTGAGCCTGTGTGCCACAACTACTGAAGCCCACATGCCTAGAGCCCATGCTCCGCAACAAGAGAAGTCACCGCAATGAGAAGCCCGCGCAACGCAACGAAGAGTAGCCCCCGCTCACCGCAACTAGAGAAAGCCCACGTGCAGCAACGAAGACCCAACACAGCCAAAAATAAACACATAAATTAATTTTAAAAATATAAAAGAAGGGATTGCAAATTTACACTGAATAAGAAACAAAACATACAGTCATAGTTTCATGTTTTGTTTAAAGGCAAAAATAGAAACTTATATTGCAATATACATTGCATGTGATTGTCTTCTTAATAGAGGGTTGTTCTCTGGGAGGAACTCTTAGGTGGTGTAATTTGAAGTAAAACTCATCTAGTTTATTCCAGCCAATTATTTTCATATCATTGACTGAAAATCCGTTTTCCCCTATGAATGTGGGAAACACCCACAGCACCTTCACTGATTTTTCAGAGTCTTAACTATTCTGGGCAAAGCTAAAAAAATACAGGAACCAGGCCTGTAGGTCTCTGGCTATTTCTCCTGCCTTCTCACTTCAGGGCCTAGGAAAAAAAACAGCGGCTACAGGTGTGAGTTCCAACCAGCAAGTGTTACAATGAATACATATTTTTTCAACTGATTTTTTTGTTTTTTAAATCTAACCTACTACCAGGCACTTTAAGAGCCTATTAAGGTCTCAAAACCGTCATGTGAAGTACATACTACAGCACCCACCTCACAAAGGAGAAAATTAAAGCTCAGAGCAGTTAAGTGACTTGCCCAGGATCACACAGCATGAAAGGAGTGAAGACAGATTCAAACGCAGCTCAGCCAGGTGGCCAGGCTTACTTACTCAGAACGCATGCACATGGTGCTCACTCAGGGCTGGCTCCCTTCTCGAATTTCTGCTCCCGATGGGTCCTGCCAGGAATATGCCAGCTGAGGGAGAAGGAAGACAGTGAAGAGACACAGGCCTGAAATCGTTTGGGCTGGAAGCAGGGTCAGACACTGGCCAATCCTTGGGCTTGGTGCTGCTTCCAGCACACAACCCGAGTCCAGCTGGGCTTCTCCATAAATACAACACCGTCAGGCCCCCTGGTCCAGGTGCCAGTGAAATCCAACCTAAAGAAATGACTCGGGGGACACCAGGCCCCACAGGCTTCATGAGCAGAAAGGGCCTCTAACGATACATGCATTCAAAACCCACTAGGCCAGGTCCCGTGTACCGCTCCCTCTACCCGGCCCTGAGCCTGGAAACCTTTTCTTAAATATTAAAACGTGGCCTCTAAGCTGGGAGATTAACCGAGACGCAGCCTTCTTATCTCAGGTAGGAGTTTCAGAGGCCCTCCTGGTGGAACCGTAACAAGGTCCCTCCATGAGGGGAACTAATCACTGTGAAAGCTTTGGAGGGTGGAGGGGAAGCCAGGAGCAGAGAGACAGCCCCACCCAGCCCAGCCTCATTCCCCACAGTGACCCAAATGAGGGGAGGAAATCTACCTGCTGCAAACCTGGGTCTCAGCCTCCCCACAGATGCAGAGCCCAGAGCTGCAGACACGGAAGGCAAGCCATGGCCAGACCCATTTCACAGGTGGGGCTCATCAAGTAACCTCAGTAAGCCATCCAGGGCCCAGGACGTGCAGGGTCTTCTTGCAGTTGTAATAAACAGCGTGGTTGGCCTGCGGCCCAATCTGAAAGGTGATCCAGGAGCGTGCTGGACTCGGATAGTTAAAGAGTCAGGGGTTTTGTGAGTCGGTAGTCGAACTGTCGGTAGCTTGAAATCAGCCACCACAATCCTTCTCCCAGCAATTGTTTTTATGGCCCAGATTGCGGGCGTCCTTTGAAAGCCCACGTGCCTGGGTTATCATGATATGAAGGCAGAAGGAGGTAACTGAAAGAATCTGAACTTTAGAACCCCAAAGACCCGTGCAGCGTCCCAGCGCCTCAGCAACTAACTCTCTGCAGGTGCTTGATTGAGTCACGTGACTGCTCTGACCCATGCTGTCCTCCTGCGTTAAAGCGAGAGAGGATATCTACCAGCAAGGCTGCTTCCAGAATTAAATGAAATAAATGTTTGTAAGGCATACACAGGGGTTGCCGCAGGGCATGGCGGCCGATGAAATTGACACGGGGGTCATTTTCAGGCCCATCCTCCCCACCGAATTGTGAGTCTTGCAAAGGCAGGTTCTGTTCCTGGCGCGCGGTAGGTGCTCAGTGAATTCTAATTGAAGGAAATCAACACCAAGACATTAACAAATGCCTTTCTCACCTCCACTCTCCCGGGGGGGCGGGGGGCGTCAGCTCTGTTGCCAGCAGCAGAATAAATGTTTCTTGAGAGGAGCCAGTAGAATGGGCACTCATCTGGGTGGTGCCCTTCAGAAGCCAGAGGCATCACGGGACCTAAGCCACCCTTCTAATCAATACCTCTTATCATAAGAGGTACATAGGGGCCAGGTGGTCTGGTTTTTAAATTATAATCCCCATTTCCCAACGAAACATACACTATGCCATCTGCACCAGTTTGCCCAAGCCCTTCCCTCTACTCGGAATGCGTGCCCTCCCCTGCTCTGGGAGTCCTGCGCAGCCTTCAAGGCTCAGCTCAGGTATCTCCCGCCCAGTGAAGCTTCCCTACAGAGGAGGGAACCTGCCTCTGGTTAGGGACACGCCGACCTTCTCTGCTCGAGGCTGAGACACAGGCTCCAGACACACAGACCTGGGTCCCCATCCACTGGGGTGACTTTGAGCAAATCATGTGATTTCCCAGAGGCTTGAGTTTTTGAAAAACTCCCCAGAACTACTGCAGGCCTTGAACAAAAGTATGTAAAGCTCAGGACCTGGGACTTAGTGAGCCCTTGATGAATGGGACTTGTTATTTTTACTGAGGACAAGGCCCATATTCTCCAACTCTGCCCCCCACTCCCCAACACACACACAGACACACGCGCACACGCACGTACACGTCTGCCCACACACGCAGGCCTCTCTAAACACACGGGACGCTCAGCGGGCCTGGTTGGTGAGTGGCTGGTGGTGCAGGACAGCAGAGGGCAAGCAGCACACCTTGTCTCCATCGCACACCTACTGGTGCCATAACCACACACTGAGGAAAACGGGGGCAGAGGGATGCGCTGGGGCGCCTGGACGGGAGGCGGGCCGAGGTGCAAGGGGAACAGGATCTGTCTGCTTCGGGAGACAGGGCCAAGCTGTCGACCATCAAGCTACAGAACTGCCCTGAGTCCCAAACTTCCTCGTCTGTAAAAATGTTCTAGGATTCACGTCATGGGATTATGTGAGCATTAAACAACCCACATAAAGTACTAACACAGAGGAAGTGTTAAAAAAGGTTAGCCTTTATCCATGTGCTTGTTACTAGTGGTGATAAACCCTGGGAGGTATTAGCATTGGGCACCTAGAAGTCAAGGGAGAAAAAAGTGATGAAAGCAAGCGTGGGCCTCGGGCTTTCCTTCTGTCTTCAAACGGGGAACCGACCCGCGCTGGGAAGAGTTGTATTAGTTAGGATGTGCTCAGCTGCAGGTAACAGACTAGCTCGCCTTAAACAACCGAGTTTAACTTCCCAACTAACGAGGCAGAGCCGGCTGCCGGGGCTGTTTGGGAGCCCAGGGAGGCCAAGGTTCTGGATCGATGTCACTGAACTCTCTAGACCTCAGTTCCTGGACTCAGCTCCGCGATGGCCCTCACCTGCCAGCCTCCAGAAGCAGTGGGGAGGGGAGGGGAGGGGAGGGGAGGGGAGGGGAGGGGAGGGGAGGGGAGGGGAGGGGAGGGGAGGGGAGGGGAGGGGAGGGGAGGGGAGGGGAAGGACATTTCCTGGAGCCCCACCCCCCCAGAGCTGCGTCACGCAGCTTCCCAGAAGCCGAGGAAGCCCAGGCGAAGGGAATGGGTTTACCGTGACTACTTAGGGCCTCAAGGTGAAGGCGGTTCATCCCCTGGGGCTGCGCCCACCTCCCCTGCAGACTACACACACCCCCTTGTTTGCCACAAGTGATGAGATTCCATTAGCAGGAGCACCAGGGGAGGCTGGCGCTGCCCACCATGGTCTTCCCTGGATGCCCATGTGGGAAGAGCAAACGGCGGGGGCAGAGGATTCCATCCCCAATGCCCCCAGGAGCTGAAGGTCAATCAAGGTCTCAAGTGGGACTTATTAGATGCCTACTGTGTTCCCGGTCCAGGGCCTCATACAGTGGGGGGGGGGGTAACAGGAGACCCGGCTCCTGACCCTAAAAGGACAATAAAGTCAAGTCTTAGGGACTTCCCTGGTGGTCCAGTGGTTAAGACTCCAAGCTCTCAATAGACAGGTCCTGGGTTCGATCCCTCGTCAGGGAAGTAGATCCTGCAAGCCGCAATTAAGACCCAATGCAACCAAATAAACTTTTTTTTTTAAAAAAGGCAAGTCCTAGAAACAAAATGCACACACAGCTCTCTAAAGGCGGACCCCTTGATTGCTCCAGGTTGGCCAAATTTTGTGGGTCTCAATGCCCAGGTATAATCTTATTTGGTCCGCACGACCACCCTACCCATAGGTACCATTAAGGCCAGCATATTACAAATGAAGAAATCATTAAGTATCTAGAAAAGCAGTAGGATGGGAGGGGTGTGTCAGTAGGAGGAAAGAATTCTATGTTCCAATCTTGGCTCAGCCAGAGACGCTCTGCTCTGCGTGATCGAGCAAGAGGGCCTCAGCTTTCCTGCCTATTAAAGGGGTGTTCCATGGGCCAGAAGGTTCTGAGTGGGGGTTCTCAACCTTTGCTGCATATTAGAAACACCTGAGGACCTTTCGAAACTCCTGATACCCCTCGTCAGATCACAGGCCAGTTAAGTCAGAGAGTCTGGGCATGGGAGCCAGGCATCTGCGTTTTTTTGTTTTGGTTTGGTTTTTAGGTCTCCAGGTGACTCCCACCTGTAGACAAGTTTGGGGATAAGGATGGAAATTTCCTGGCCTCCTGTGATAGCACACGGTTGGCCTGGTATAGAAAGAAGATGATTGAGCCAAATTTAAATATCCCGAATAGCCAAACCCACAGACACAAAAAGCAGGTTAGTGGTTGCTTGGGAGGGTGGGAGAGGGGGTAATGGGAGAGACTGTTCAATGGGTCTCGGTTTCCAAAAGGACATGAAAATATCCAGGCTCTACATCGGGGTGAGGGTTGCACAACACTGTGGAGGTACTAAATGCCCCTGAATTGTACACTTGAAAATGGTACATTTTGTTATGTATAGGTTACCACACAAAAAAAGAAAATGAATACAAATTAAGTCATTCAATTAAAAATAGGCTGTGTCTCTAGGAAGGTCAAAACTTTGAGGGCAAGCAAGGGGAGGAACCTGGTCAGAGCTCGGCCTCTGGAGGCAGACCTGGGTTCAGATCTCCAGTCTGCAACTTGTTGAGTGGGTGCTGTGTGACCCTGAGCAACTGACCTCATGTCTCTGGTCCTCTCTCCTGCCTCTGTGAAACGGAGGTAAGCAAACTACCGACTTCAGAGACCTATCCTGAGGCTCCACGAAATACACTGATTGATGAGTGAAAGTTATTCCTCAGAACCACAGGAAAGCACCTCAGGGGTTTGACAGAGACCAAGAACGCTGGGGCGGGACTTGAGCAGAGTCGCCCAGCGGGGTAGAGAGCCAAGGAGCACAAGCTTCCAGGTTCCAAGCCTGGCCACCTCCCTCCACCCGCGGGGCCAGGGAGCCTGACTCACCTGGTCCCCAGGCGTGGGGTGGGGCTCCCGGCTCTCACCTGGCACTGCAGGCGGCCCACACCCGCCACCTGCCTTTCAGCTCCCCTCGCGTGGCTCCGGGCGCTGCTTTCCCAATTGCCCAGGTGACGCCAGGGCCCGGGCTCTCGGCTTCCGCGGGGTGCGGGGCGGGCAGGTGCGGCAGCCGCCAGGTGAGGCCGCTGCCAGGTGAGGCCACCCCGCGGGAGGCCCGCCCACCGCGCCGCTTCGCCTCCTCCCGGTCTGTGGCGCCATCTGCTGGCCTTCTCCGGAATGACACAACCTCTGCTCTGACTTCTGCTTCAGTTCAACAAACTAATGGGTACGGTGTTAGGTGTCCGCGATTCGCACCATCCCATGCTCTCCAGGAATCTGCAGACTACCAGAAAGCTCGGATGTAGAAAAGACAAGCAAAGAAAAGATGCAAGTTGCAATCATTCCTTGTTCAGATACAGAATAACTTTAGTTGGGGAGGTACCAGCCCATCCTCTCTGAGGTGATGACAGGGGAAGACTTCAAAGAAACCAAGAAAATCTCCACGGAAAGAGGATGAAAGTAATCCACGCAGTGGAAACAAAATGTGCAAAGGCCCTGAGGTAGGAAGATACCTGGCTTTTTAAAGAAAGTGAAAAGCCCAGAGGCTGGAATATAATGGCTGTGGTATGAATGAAATAGGTAGAGATCAGATAAGACCCTCTATCTATACTCTCACTGTTCCCACAAGAGAACCAAGATCCAGGGAAAGGACTTGCCCTACTTGCAGACTGAGGCAGTGACAGCCGAGCCTAGAGGACTCCTAGCCCAGAGCTCTTTTCACCACTCCACCACCCTCTCCAGCCTTGACTGCCGTTGGTGTCCGAGAATCCATTCATTCATTCATTCAACGAACATTTCTGGAGCAGCTATTATGTGCCAAAGACTATGCTAAGCATTAGCGACAAAATGGTAAATGAGATATATTCCTTGAGATCCTCCTAATATAGTGAGGGCATCAAACCAGTCTAGGAAGATTAGAGAACATTCCCCATCACTCACAAGAGACAAACCCAAAGGAATGAAACTCTAATGGTGGAAATCTGGGACAAGCAGAGGCCAATAGAGGAGACATCTCAGCATTCTTCAAAGCATACCACAGGAACAAATTATTTTAATCAAACCCTATCCCCACCTTTTTGTAGAAGTGAAACATTAGGTCCTAGAGGGATTGAGTCAGGATACACAGATGGACCTCTACTGAGATGCCAGAATCCTGAGATGCCAGAATCAGCTCAGGGGATATGTTAGTAATAGGAGTTCACCCCAGTTCCCAGAGGAGACAGCTTGTCCTCAGCCCTCTGCAAGAGGGTCCTCAACACATAGTGGGCCAGTCAGGCCGATGGGGCCAGTGTGACCCACGCCCGTCCTCCTCCTCTTCATCATCATCGTCATCATTTGGACTCATCATCATTGGCGTTATTCAGAAATTACTCTCAGCCACCTTCCAATTCTTGATTTATTAAACCAAAAAGACTTATTGATCACCGCCCCTGTCCCAGCATTGCATTTGGGGTTGGGCCACACTTAGAAAGGTAAAAGCCGCCCTTGAACAGCTCACGGAAGAGGCAGGTTGATATTTAAACAAATCATTTCAACCTGGTGTGAAAAGAGTGCGGCAATGGTGCTACTTTCCACTTGGGAAGAAGCACAGTAAGACCATGGATTCATCCTGCCTGGGGAGGTCTTGAGAGAGAAGTCCTGTGTGAACCACAAAAACCTTCATCTGGGGCTTCCCTGGTGGCGCAGTGGTTGAGAGTCCGCCTGCCGATGCAGGGGACGCAGGTTCATGCCCTGGTCCGGGAAGATCCCACATGCCGGAAAGATCCCACATGCCGCAGAGCGGCGGGGCCCGTGAGCCATGGCCGCTGAGCCTGCGCGTCCGGAGCCTGTGCTCCGCAAAGGGAGAGGCCACAACAGTGAGAGGCCCGCGTACTGAAAACAAAGCAAAACAAAACAAAAACAAAAAAAACCTTCATGTGAACCTCCAGTCCCGTAGTTCTCAAAGTACTACGTACTTTGAGTAGTTCTCAAATGCTGTCCTGAAGCAGCAGCATTTTCACCACTTGGGGACTTGTTAAAAATGCAAATTCTGAATCTGAAACTCAGAGAGCTGGGGGAGGGGGGGCGGGGGCGGGTTTGAGCGAAAGCACCTGTCCTCCTTGTGTTTACCTTAAGCTGCACTTTCCTTCACCACAGCCAGGTGTCAGTAGATTGGCTCTTACTGCGCATGAGCAAGCGGGCCTGCGTTTGGTTTGGTAGCAATTTGGCAACCAACTTGGGGCTCAGTCGCGCGTGGACGCCTCACCCTGGCGCATGGGTCCTGGCTGGCAGCTGCTCCTGGGGGCCTGTCCAGCAGCTGCCTGAGCACCTTTGTCTCAGAGACGCCCCCAGAACTGGCCAGCGGGCGTCCCTGGCCCTCGGCGCTTTGGATTTTGGTGGTGATGGAAACAAGGCACTCGCACTGGCCATTGGAGCTATCTTTGGTGAGTAATGGGGCTTGCGGTGTGATAACACCCGTCTACTCTTCCCTATCGCGTTGGTTTTGCCTGCGGCAGAGCACTGGTTGGGATTTTCCCTTTCGGACCAGCCTTGGTATTTCATTCAGCCTCATCTCTGATGGGCCGTTAGTTGGGGTTCTCCCTTTCTGGGGCTCGGGAACTTTGACCCTGAGAGGCAGTTTTGCATTGGATGTATTTCATAACACCTGCCGTAAATAGTTAATTATGGGTAATCACAGCTCTGTTCATCTTAAAATCCCCCTAGGGTGAATTTAGCAAAACTGGGAGATCTTCAGCTATGCTCTCGTAAATGAAGGAAAATGATGTTTTGATTGTAACATTGTGTGGCCTCAGTACTCCCTGAGATCTGGAGAACAGGGGCGTCTAGTGAGCTTTTCCATTGCTTTGGCTTTTACCTTGGGGGGTGTGTCTCGGCACCTGAGTCCTCGGTACTCTTCCTGGTTTTGCTGAAAGTGAGGCATGGGAATGTGAGCAAATTATGGATATATTATTTTCTATGACTGTTATTTGTTTAAACTGAATTGGGTATTTGAAAATTGGCCGGGGGAGGGGGGGATCCTGAAAATGGCCAAGATGGCTGGGCAGTTTTCAAGGAGGAATCTACATTTCTCTTCCTGCGCCTTTGAGATGTAAATGATCTACTTGGGATCTCAGGATCTACCTGGGATCTCAGAAACATATCTAATAATCTGTGTCCCTGAGGCTGAGGGGGGGGGAAGGCTCTTTTTTTCTCAAGCAGAAAAACTAAGATTTCTGGTTCTGTGTTTATGTAAAACTTAACTTGTAAATAAGCTGTATTTAATTGACTTGTAAATTAAATACTTCTAAGTATGAAAGATGCTAGCCAGAACAAATTTCAGGTTCACATGATGTAGGAATTATTCGCTATTAAATTAATATCTGGTATTAAACCTAGCTTAAGCTTGTTGGTATACTCAATACAGGTGTCTCTTATTGGGCCTAGCTTTACTGAAGGTCAATGAATTTATGTTACTTGTGTTGCAGTGTGTTAGCAGAAAGAAAAAAATTAACTTGGTCTGATGAAATTCTTACAAATGCAAATGAGAGAAGAGCTTTTGGGTGAACTCTTTAGAAATAATTGTGTTTTAGGAATGTCTACTTTAAAATGATCTCTCCAGGTATTTGGTAAGTTGAAATTTTAGAGTTGTGCTACATTAAGTTAAATGATGATTAGAGTTGTGCTACGTTAAGTTAAATGATGGAAGTTTATTGAATAAGTCATTCCCAAACATAATAAGATACTGAAAATTAATTACTAAACATTGGCTTCCCTTTACAGAGAAACTGAACGTCTTTAGGGGTATTACTAAATGTTTGGTGCCACACTGAGATATTTTCTATAAAAAGCACATGTTTTTAGAAATTATTATTGGTATTTATGTTTACCAATTTACAGAATGCTAATGTAAAAGGTTATAATTGCTTCTTGGTTTTCACTAGAAATAAAGGTTTTTAAGAGTTGAGGATTCTAATTTACGTACGTAATTAAAGCTACTAAAAACAATAAAGGGAACATTTCACTATACAGGAGGAAAGTAGGATATATGTTTTGAGTAAAAGAAGGTAGGAGGAATGGAATTGCATTTTATTAAAGAAGATAAAGTGACTTGGTCCTAGCGCTGGTTGTTTCTAGATGGGAAAAAAATATGGGCCATAACTAATACGGATGCAGAAGGCTGTGGAAGGTTTGTGGAAAGGGAGCCCTGAAAAAGTTCTGTGCGTGGTCAGGCTGAGATTAGAGTAAACGTGATTAGGTAAATGGATTTTGTTATTAAAAGTAGGCTGGTGGAGAGCTCCAGCAGAGTAGTGTGCTTGTGGAGGTGTGGTTGGCGGTCACCGTGGGGGTCACCGTGGACGTGCACGAGGTGTTCAAGTACCCCTTCGAGCAGGTGGTCACCGGCTTCCTCCGAAAGTATCTGAACCCCATGGATAAAAATGTCATCTCTGTAAAAAATTGTGTAGGAAAAACAGGATGTGTCAACAGGGATCATCTGTAGAAAGAGGATTGCAGTCTGTCAGAGTGTGGTTCCAGAAATTTTAAGGAAGGTGAACATTTTAAAGGTGCCTCATATCCAGTTAGAAGAGGAATCGTGGTTCAGTCCTCAGGAAAGGAACATGGCTATAAGGAGCCACTGTCTTACGTGGACACCATATGCATCCGTGAAGGGAGAGTCCGTCTTCTGGGAAAGTATGAAAAATCCAAATTGGACGGAGTTCATTCAAACAGACAGGATTTCAATCACAGGGGCTGGTTTTCTCAACTGCGTTTTGGAAACTTTTGCCAGCGCATTTTTAAGACAGGGCGCCCAGAAGGGAATTAGAATAACGGAGATGCTGCTAAGGGAACAGTGGTGCCCCCTTAGCTGAATAAAGAATCCCCAGGAAGTTGTGTTGTGTCTACTTTTCCTCGAGAATCTTTTCTCAGACACAACACAATTTTCGAAATACAGGTTTAAGGATGTGGTGTTGGCAGCTTACAGAAGAGGAGACCTTCCTGCCAGGACATGACAAGATCCACTGCCCTGGGAGCTGGCCTCAAATAGCGGCTCTGGTGGAGCTGAGACCTTCTGGCTGATTCTTGTGGCATAATCTCTATGATTTTACAAATAAAGGAAAAATCCCGTAGAAGGTGGTGTCTGCCCTTCTTCAGGATTCATGAGAGGGTTCTGGGACAAATAAAGGAGTTAAACCTGATACCTGATTCTTAGGTGGCCTGGAACAGAAAGGAATATACCAGACCTGTGTTGAAGTTAAGCCATATTCATAGTAATGTTGAAGATTCTCAGAAATCAGGAGCATTTGATTTCTACCCATCAGTACTACATAACTGCCATCAGCTGACTTGTATAACGTAACACGTGAACTGTGATTGGTGCTTGAAAGAAGCTGGGGAGTGGGGAGGTGGGCTATCATCTTGACTCCTTCTAACTCACTCTGGGATCTGGAGCAGATCATGTGACCACTCTGTCTTTCACTGGGCAAAGGGGGATAATTGGGCACAGATCTTTCTATTTGTGATGATTAAACAAGGTGGTTTGGTATGAAAAGCACAGGTTTGGGAGTCAGAGACTCGGGTTTGAATTTGAGCATGGCCACGCAATAACTCGGTGATCACGTACGTAATTTAAAATCTTTCTGGAATTCATTTTTTAGGTTTGTAAAATGAGATTATAGAGTTAACCTTATGATGTTGTTGGAACAATTGGAGATCGTGTGATAAAGTGCCTACCATGTCACCTGGTGCACAGAAGTAAATAGAAGCTATTATTAGTACACGAAACCAGTTTGGAAATGTACTTTTCTGACGTAATGTAACGTAGGATTACTGTTTGAAAGTTAGATGACGGTAGTTTGCATTTCCCGCGATCGGAAGCCAAGACGTAAATGCACACTACCTAAAAGAAAGCTCGAAGAGGGGCGATAATTTGGAATTCATCTTCTTAAAATAAAAAAATTGGACCATTACTGGAAAGTCTTGGGGAAATCATTTTTTTAATATTTGAAAATTTTTCTATTTAGCGAATTGATGAATTTCAAAGCAATTGTTTTTTTGTTTTGTTTTTTATACAAGCCTGCCACTGTGAGCTCCTCTTACTGTATTTGAGCTGTTTGTGCTGCCTGAGTTTTGTGTCTTAGGATAATTTCCCTTCATTTCCTTAGTGTTTCATTCCTCAATTGTGTTGGTGGGAAGATGAATGGTAGGAACCAGAACACACTTTGACCTCCTTTTCCAGTTCGTAAATGGCAGTTGGTAGGCTTTTGGAATAATGGCGCATTTCCAAAAATAAAAGGT
The DNA here is from genome assembly GCF_949774975.1 of Lagenorhynchus albirostris. NCBI lineage: Eukaryota > Metazoa > Chordata > Mammalia > Artiodactyla > Delphinidae > Lagenorhynchus > Lagenorhynchus albirostris. The sequence continues at coordinate 75,605,550 of NC_083108.1, forward strand.
GATGTGAATTATCAAGGAGGTGAGAGGCAAGAAATCTGTACTTGGAGGCTGACTCTAGAATGAATGTAACCTTGGGAGTTCCCTGATGGCCCGGTAGTTGAGACTCCGAACTTTCACTGCCAGGGCCCGGGTTCAATCCCTGGTCGGGAAACTGAGATCCCGCAAGGCTCGTGGTGCAGCGAAAAAAAAAAAAAAAAGAATAAACGTAACCCTTCATACTCAACAACTTGCATTCTGTGAAGGTGGGAGTTCTCAACCTTGGCTGGTCCATTGGAACCATCTGGGAGCTTTCTGCACTCCTGCTGCCTAGGTTACATCCCAGACCAATAAGTCAGAATCTCTGGGGGTGGAACCCAGGCATCAGTATTTTTTAAAGCTCCCTAGGTGATTCCAATGGGCAGTGAACACTACAGTGAATTCTAGGTGATTTGCAGATATTATCTGATTCCTTTCTTAACACCTCCAGGGTAGGAAAGTATCTTTGTAGCAAGAATTATTGTTAGAAAGAGTGAAGTACAGAGAGGCTGACTTTTTGCCTTAATTCCTTGAAGCTGGGGTGGCCAATGGAAATGCCTACAGGGGTCTGGCAGGTGACCTGACGCGTGAAGCAGGCTGGCGGCCACTGGGGAGACTCCAGGAGTATGTGGCTGGCAAAAGGTGGGCAGCTGCTGCCTGGCTCCAGCGCAGTGTTGCCAACTGGCTGGTTTCCCTAGTTCTTCCAATTTCCAATTTTCCAGGAAAAGATAGAATAAAAAAAAGAAAGAAATCGCCCAGTTTTTATGTATTGGCAACGAATTCAGGATTGTTTAAAGCATGGTGCCGGCCAAACAAAACATGATTGCCAGCAGTTCCCAGCCTTTGCTTCAAGAGTGTTACGGACCAGCTTAAACATCTCAGCCAACTTTTAAGAGATTTTCACTTCCCTATTCTGCATGTAAGCTGCTTTCTGTCTCTCCTCCAAGACTGCTTTTACATGTATTTTCCTCCCCATTCCCAAGCAATCCTCCGAACTTGCATCAGACACTTTTCCTCGTTTTTTTCACCCCTGCAGGCATCCCTCATTTCAAGCTTCACATATGTGGCTTAGAAACCGTATGCTCCTTTTAAAATTAATTAGGGCTTGTTAAACTTTATTTTTATTATGTGTCAGAATCTTCTTCCTGTGATAAAATATTTAGAAGTCCACATTTAATTTGATTATCTAGAAAATGTCAATACTGGGAGTAGAGCCTTACTGGGTACATGAGGAACAAGGGTGAGAAGGGTTCATTCACAGACCTGGCCAGTCTCCTGCCGGCTGAGTTGCTGATCCTACACAGGAAGGTGCGGACGTATTACAGTGATTCCCAGGCTTCTACTTGTACCAGAAATCCTTGCGTAGGTGGGCTCACCTGCTGGTTCCCAGGGCCTCCCCCAGAGATTCTGATTCATGGAACTTCCAATGGGACTCGGGGACCTGCATTTTAAAACAAGTTCACCAGGAGACTTGGTTGTGCTGTTTCACAGACCGAATTTTGAGAAACAGTGATTTAGGGGAGGTGTTTGTGGCTTCTGTGTCTCCTATCATTGAAGAAGGGTTTATAGCCATTCGGGCCCACTGATCAATACAGCTGATCACTCAGGACACAATATGAAGTTCTCATGCACAGAGAGGCTGACTTAGGCTATCCCTACATGATTAGGGTACTTTCACCATGAACGGGCTTTTATGGTTTCAATCATGGGGTGAAAAAAGGTGCTCTATTCTTTTGATATAAATTGCTTTGTGTATTTTATAAACAGTACCTGTGTAGTAATATCCTGTGTATCGACATCGTGGTGCGTGGTACAGCTAACTCAAGTTTATTCTTTTAAGTTGCACCTCTTTTTTTGCTCTATTTCAGCCATTTACACGGAACTCTTTTTTTTCACATCTTTATTGGAGTGTGGACGCTTTGCAGTGTTGTGTTGGTTTCTGCTGTGCAGCAGGGGGTATCGGCTATACGTAGATGTGTATCCCCATATCCCCTCCATCTTGAGCCTTCTCTTAATTTAGTATACCTTTCCCTGCTTTTGCAAACAGAATGTACTGAAGATAATGAAGTCATTTCAGGGTCATCATTTATGTTTTGAATTCTTTCAGGTCCTATTTAGGTTTGTTAAAGCCCCTCCGCTGAATGGCTCTGCTCTTTTGAGTTTTGCCATGTTTTTCATAGTTTCTTCTTTTCCGTCCCTGTTCCCTGTTGTTTCTCTCCTCCTTAACTTTACCCGTCTCTAGGAACTTTGCCCTCCCTTGCTGCATGGAGTTGGGAAATGCTGTAATTGCATACTGTATGTCAAGTAACAGTAAACAGGAGCTGAGTGAGTCTCTGGGAGGCTTTCTTTAGCGGTGAAATGGATGAACGTTGCTGCCCTGACTTGGTGACGTTGTTTTAGTGGCTCTGCTACTTCCTCTGACTTATCCTGATCCTTGACTGCAGTTGTCAGATCTGTGACCTCAAGATAACTGAGATATTGCAACAAATGATTTACTTAAATCTGTAAGCTGTTGTCTCCCCGGTTGTGTTCGTGTTTCTATATGTCCTGTCCTATAATGCGAAACGTAAGTAGATTACAAATGAACATTTCTGTGCCAAGTTTCTTTGCAGGATAAAGTGTTTTTGATTCAGTGTTATTGTGATTTAGAGCTATAAATTAGTTGTATACCTGTGAAGTTCATTCTGAAATAAAGTTCCACAACTAATTAAAAAAAAAGTAGGCTGGTGCAGGACTAGATTTGTTCCTCTAAAGAGAATAAGTATACTTAGAATCCCGATTTTTATATTAAATTATATCTTTTTTAATTAATTAATTTATTTATATTTTGGCTGTGTTGGGTCTGCATTGCTGCGTGTGGGCTTTCTCTAGTTGCGGTGAGTGGGGGCTACACTTCTTGCGGTACGCGGGCTTCTCATTGCGGTGGCTTCTCATGTTGCAGAGCACGGGCTCTAGGCGCACGGGCTTCAGTAGGTGCGGCATGTGGGCTCAGTAGTTGTGGCTTGTGGGCTGTAGAGCGCAGCCTCAGTAGTTGTGGTGCACGGGCTTAGTTGCTCCGCAGCATGTGGGATCTTCCCGGACCAGGGATCGAACCCTTGTCCCCTGCATTGGCAGGCGGATTCTTAACCACTGTGCCATGAGGGGAGCCCTAGAATGCTGATTTTGATAACACATGGTATGAATTTACTTGCCTTTAAGTGATCTGTATTTGCTTTTTTTTTTAAATTGAAGTATAGTTGATTTACAATGTTGTGTTAGTTTCTGGTGTACAACAAAGTAATTCAGTTACATATAGACATACATGTATGCACATATACATGTTTATCTTTTCATATTCTTTTCCAATGGTTTATTACAGCATATTGAATATAGTTCCCTGTGCTATACAGTAGGACCTTGTTATCTGTTTTATATACAGTAGTTTGTATCTGCTAATCCCAAACTCCTAATTTATCCCTCCCCCATCCCCTTTCCCCTTCAGTAACCATAAATTTGTTTTCTATGTCTGAGTCTGTTTTTGATTGTAAATAAGTTCATTTGTATCATGTTTTAGATTCCACATATAAGTGATATTATATGCTAGTTGTCTTTCTCTTTCTGACTTTACTTAACTATGATAATCTCTAGGTCCATTCATGTTGCTGCAAATGGCATTTTCATTCTTTTTTGCGGCTGAGTAGCATTCCACTGTGTATATATACCACACCTTCTTTATCCATTCCTCTGTTGACGGACATTTAGGTTGCTTTCATATCTTGGCTATTGTAAGTAGTGCTGCTATGAACATTGGGATGCATGTATCTTTTCAAATTAGAGTTTTCTGCAGATACATGCCCAGGCGTGGGATTGCAAGATCATATGGTAACTCTATTTAGTTTTTTAAGGAACCTCCATACTGTTTTCCATAGTGGATGCACCAATTTACATTCCCACCAACAGTGCAGGAGGGTTCCCTTTTCTCCACACCCTCTCCAGCATTTGTTATTTGTAGACTTTTTAATGATGGCCAATCTGACTGGTTGGTGATACCTCACTGTGGTTTTGATTTGCATTTCTCTAATGATTAGTGACATTGAGCATCTTTTCATGTGCCTGTTGTCCATCTGTATGTCTTCTTTGGAGAAATGTCTATTTAGGTCTTCTGCCCATTTTTTTATTGGGTTGTTTGCTTTTTATTGAGATATATAAGCTGTTTGTATATTTTGGAAATTAAGCCCTCGTTGGTTGCATCGTTTGCAAATATTTTCTCCCATTCCATAGCTTGTCTTTTCATTTTGTTTATGGTTTCCTTTGCTGTGCAAAAGCTTAAAGGTTTGATTAGGTCCCATTTAGTTTTGGTTTTGTTTGTTTGACGGTTTGCTTTTATTTCTTTTGCCTTAGAGACTGACCTAAGAAAACATTGCTACAATTTATGTCAGAAAATGTTTTGCCTATGTTCTCTTCTAGGAGTTCTATGGTGTCACGTCTTATATTTAAGTCTTTAAGCCATTTTGAGTTTTATTTTTGTGTATGGTATGTTCTAACTTCATTGATTTACATGTGACTGTCCAGCTTTCCCACCACCACTTGCTGAAGAGACTGTCTTTTCTCCATTGTATTTTCTTGCCCACTTTGTTGGAGGTTAATTGGCCGTAGGTGTGTGGGTTTATTTCTGGGCTCTCTATTCTGTTCCATTGAGCCACATGTCTGTTTTTGTGCCAGTACCATGCTGTTTTGATTACTGTCGTTTTGTAGTATTGTCTGAAGTCTGGGAGGGTTATGCCTCCACCTTTGTTCTTTTTCCTGAGGATTGCTTTGGCAATTCTTTTATGGTTCCATATAAATTTTAGGATTATTTGTTACAGTTCTGTGAAAAATGTCATGGGTAATTTGATAGGGATCACATTAAGTCTATAGATTGCTTTGGGTTGTATGGCCATTTTAATAATATTCTTCCAATCCAAGAGCATGGGATATCTTTCCATTTCTTTGAATCATCTTCAGTTTCCTTTATCAGTCTTTTTCTTTTGCTCAGCATATGAGCCTTTCACCTCCTTGGTCAGGTTAATTCTTAAGTATTTTTTTATGCAATTTTAAAGGAGAATTTTTTTAACTTTCCCTTTCTGATATTTTATTGTTAGTGTAAAGAAATGCAACAGATTTCTGTAGGTTAATCTTGTATCCTGCTACCTTGCTGAATTCGTTTATTAGTTCTAGTAGTTTTGGGGTGGAGTCTTTAGGGTTTTCTATATATATGGTATCATGTCATCTGCATAAAATCACAATTTTACCTCTTCCCTTCCAATTTGGATACCTTTTTATTTCTTCTTGTTGTCTGATTGCTGTGGCTAGGACTTTCAATACTACGTTGAGTAGAAGTAGTGAGAGTAGGCATCCTTGTCTTGTTCCAGATGTTAACAGGAAGGCTTTTGGCTTTTCACCACGGAGTATTATGTTGGCTGTGGGTTTGTCATAAACAGCTTTTTATTATGTTGAGATATGTTCCCTCTATACCCACTTTTGGTAAGAGGTTTTTTTTTTTATCATGAATGGATGTTGAATTTTATCAAATGCTTTTTCTGCATCTGTTGAGATGATCATGTGTTTTTTTAATTTCTTTTGTTGATGTGGTGTAGGTTGAACCATCCCTGTGACCCTAGAATGAATCCCACTTGATTGTGGTCTATGATCTTTTTTATGTGTTGTTGGATTCGGTTCACTAATATTCTGTTGAAAATTATTGCATCTGTACTCATCAAAGATATTGACCTGTAATTTTCTATTTTGGTAGCATCTTTGTCTGGTTTTGGAATCAGGGTGGTGGTGCTTTCATAGAATGAGTTTGGGAGTGTTCCCTCCTCTTCAATCTTCTGGAAGAGTTTGAGAAGTATGGGTATAAGTTCTTCTTTTATGTTTGGTAGAATTCGCCAGTGAAGCCATCTGGTCCTGAACTTTTGTTTGCAGGGAGTTTGTTGTTTTGTTTTTTACAGATTCTATTTCACTTCTAGTAATTGGTCTGTTCAAACTATTTCTTCTTGATTCAGTTTGGGTTTCTAAAAACGTGTCTATTTTTTCTAAGTTGTCCAGTTTGATAGCATATAATTGTTCACAGTACTCTGATGGGGTTTTTCCCCTGGAGTATCAGTTATTATCTCTCCTCTTTCATTTTGTATTTTGTTTCTTTGAGTCCTCTCTCTTTTCTTCATGGTGAGCCTGGCCAGGGGTTGTCAATTTTGTCTACCCTTTCAAAGAACCAGTTCTTGGTTTTATCTTTTTTTTACTATTATTGTTTTAATATTTATATCCTCTCTGATCTTTATTATTTCCTTCCTCCTTCTGCTGACATTAGATTTTGTTTGTTTTTCTTTTTCCAATTCTTTTAAGTGGTAGTTTAGGCTCTTTGAGATTTTTCTTGTTTTTTGAGGAAGGCCTGAATTGCTATGAATGTTTCCAAGGACTGCCCTTGCAGCATCCCATAGACTTTGTATAGTAGTGTTTTGTCATTTATATCAAGGTTTTTTTCATTTTGTTTTGCTTTGCTTTGCGGTGCGAGGGCCTCTCACTGTTGTGGCCTCTCCCGTTGCGGGGCACAGGCTCCGGACACGCAGGCTCAGCGGCCATGGCTCACGGGCCCAGCCGCTCCGCGGCATGTGGGATCTTCCCGGACCGGGGCACAAACCCGTGTCCCCTGCATCGGCAGGCGGACTCTCAACCACTGCGCCACCAGGGAAGCCCTGTATGCTTTCTTAAAGAAAAGATCTGTGCATTCCGTGTTCATCACTGAGTTTCCCCTGCCTAGCAAAGAGCTTCACACCTTGTAGATCCTCAGTTAACGTTTGCAAATGAATAAGTATTGAATGAAACTCTTCATTGTATAGATGAGAAAGCTGGGGCTCACAGTGAAATGGTTTAGCTCAAACCAGCTGCTGATGTAGAGGGAGAACACAGGCCCAGCACCTGAGACCCTCAAATTCTCCACATGGTTCCTGCACTGGCGCTTCTCAAAATGTGTTCCCTCTCTGTTTTGGGGAGGCAGGGCCAGCAGTAAACCTGCACAGCCTTGCCCCAATTCTCCTGTTCTCTGCCCTAATATAGCCCACAGAGGCCTCCATTTCCCTGGTTCACTACATTGAGAACATCATGCTGATGGGATCTGCTGAGCAGGAAGTAGCAAGGTCTCCAGAGGCTTTCAAAACACATGCAAACAAGAGAGAGAAGAGAACCGCCACAAGCACTTAGGGCCCCGAACTCAGTGAAAGGTCTGGGACACAGTGGTCTGGAGTAGGTGGAGATCTCTCCCCCAGGGTGAAAGACAAGTTACTGGTGGAAGGGGTGGAAGGAGGAATTTGTACATATCTAGGAGGGCCTCACAACCAGGATTACAGAAACGAGGATGTAATGACTTGGCATATCTTCTATTGCTGTGTTTTAGGGATGTATTTGTTTTTATGTGCTAACCATCCTCTTTTCTTCCCATCATTACTTTATACACGATTGTCAGACATTTAGTTTACGATTTAGCCTTTAGGGACTAGAATGTTCAGCGGTGCTGTGACTGAATTTCATAAGTGATGTATATACAAATCAGTTATGCATTCAGTGACCCTTGAAACTGTGCATCCCCTCATTTTGGGGAAAAGAGTGAGAATTTATTTGGAAGAAGCATGGCTGTATCTTGTCAGATAGGAACATAAAGTTGTTTGTTGTGTATAAAATTACAATGTGTGTAGCAGGTACATATGGAAGCTGAGTTGTGGAAGGAAGACACTGTGCAGTTTTCAATTTGTTGCCTCTAGTTCCAAGTTCACCCATTGTTACCTGCTCCGCAGAGAGGAATCTGGACCTCTTAAGCATTTTCCCTTTCCCACATGGCACGATGTTAAGTGTTGCCAGGAGAGGGCGCTGGAGAGACACTGCGGGAGGAAAGGGCTCTTCCTAGACGTGATGGGTTGCTCACCAGGCTTCTCCAGCACGCCCCCTAGTGGCCGGCTGCTGCAGTGCATGGCAGTCAGCCTCATCCAGAGGCTTCCCCCGACCTCCGCCCCACCCCACAGGGCAGTTTTGTAACAGCATGCCTCCAGTGAGACCCCTCCCAGTGCCAGCTTTCCCTGGCACCCTGGGAGGGGCAGGTGTCCAGTGAGTCCTCCAGCATGGCACTGCAGTGCTGATGCCATCTGCTGAACCATGGCCATGCCCTCCCAACAAAGTCTGGATCTCAGCCCTGTTGGGGTCCAGGGTGTGAGGGTCTCCTGGGTGCTCCACCTCAGCCCCAGGGGGAGGAGCTAGTCCTTACAGCTGCTCTTCCTGGATTCTTCAGACGTCTCTGAACTTCTAACTTATTTCTCACTAACAACTTAAGGCAAATCCAAAGTGCCTTCAAGGAGGGGGGCACCTGGCAGTCATCTCAGGACTGCCCTCCCTCCACAGCCCCTCTTCTACCTTTCTGCCCCTCCTCCCATGCCCCCCATTTCCGTCCTTTCCTCTCTGTCCCCCTGTTCTCCCTCCCCCTCTTCCTTGCCTTATCACCAATTTTCCTACACTTGAGACGAAGGTTGCATGAAATCCCTTAGTGCCTGGCAGAGGGCTCCCTTCTTTCCCTGTGATGTCACACTGGGAAGGGGTGGGCAGAGGGCACCAGGCGGCCACCAAGGGCCCTCATGGTCACCTCCCCAGCCCGGAGGCCCACACAGCACTGGCCTCCCTTCAGGCGCTTCCTGCCGTCTTGCTCTCCACAACTCCTTCAGTGACTGTGGATTGAAAAAGGTGCACAGAAGAGTCTAAGGAAAAACTGAGACACACGAAGACGCCCCAAGGCACAGAGGGGCTGGAAACTTCCTTCTGGAACCAGAGTTCATTGTTCCCCCCACCCCGCCCCTGTGGGAGTGAGGAAATTGGCAGAGCGCGGGACGGGCAGTGTGCCCCCTACTGGCCAGTTGTATGTATGGACGTAGAGAAACACGCACATTGTATGTTACATGATAGCGTGAGTTATATGTTATTAGGTGGCTCTTGATAACATTGCAGGATACGCTGTGCCTGTCCATCAACCAGGGGCTGTTGGGTGGATTACAGGAGACCCACACGTTGGACTGCAAGGCAGCCATTTAAAGAAAGGGCTAGATCTGTGTGTTAGCACGGAAGCGTGTCTGTGATGCACTGATGAGGAAACAGAAACGGCCTGTAAAAGTAGATGTAAACATGACATTTTCTATTAAACCTGGAAGGGTTAAGCCCCACCTCGTTAAAAATCATAATCTCAAGGACGAAGGTGCTGAGGAGCAGACACCATCACTTTCAACCTAGGCTCTGGTGATATTTGACTACAATGTGCACACGAGCATTCTGTAATAGAACTGAGGTATTTCCAGTCTGGAAAATGAATATATGAAAGACACAAACAGACTTAAGGCTGGTCAAGTCCCCTCCCCAGGCCTCAGTTTTCTCATCTGTAAAATGGGGATGACCTTCTCTTCCTCTCATAGTTTTATCTATGTAACAAAGATTTGTAGAAACAGTTTCTCTGTGCCAGGTACCATTCTAAGCGCCTTCTACATATTAACTAAATCAGTCTTTATAACAAGCTAATGAGGGAGGGACTATTATTATCCCCATTTTATAGATGGAGGAACTGAGGCACAGAGAGGTTGAGGAAATTAGCCAAGCTCACCCAGCTAATACATGGCAGAGCTGGGATTTGAACTCAAGAAGTCAGGCTCCTGGGCCTGGCTTCTGAGGTACCATACAACATAGCAAAGCGTCAGTGAGAATGTATGTGAAGTGCATTCCGCATAACATGTGTCAGTGATATTTGTGGAAGGTGACAATGCTTCTCAGATCTACCTAAAGTGTGTGCTCCCCACAAACTCCTAGAACGGCCCCTGGCTCAGAAAAGCACACAGGACCCAACTGCTGAATGTGTGAATGAACGAATCCACAGAAATCTGGATTAAAACCCTGCTTTTCTAAGCAGGTTCTTGCATGGCAGCATCTAGCCCACGAGTTGCCACATAGTAGGGCTAAGAGATGCAGAGATGAATAGTGAGGTGAACAGCATCTGGCACACAGTAGGCCGGCAGGAAGTGACGGATGAATTACAGCAGGATGGTTTTCCTTCTGTTGCCTGCAGCCCCATCCCGACTCCCACTCGCCTGGGAGCTTCAAGCGGGCAGGGGCCCCGGCACCCAGCCAGGGCCTGGCACACAGTAGGCGCTCAGGAAAGGCTGAAGAACGTGTCTGACGAGAGAGGGGCCTGCAGGACCAGAGGGGGTCAGAGCTGGGCAAGCCTCAGTCCTGAGAGCTCAGGCAGGATGACCGCAAGGGGCCAGCCCACCGCCTCCGTGGGCAGCTCAGGATGGCGCCTGGACGCGCCTTGGGTGACAGACAGGAGGGCCTGCCTCTGGAGGGGAGGAAAGTGGAGAGGAAGGCAGCTGCGGGGCGGCCGGAGCCCCAGGCAGGCGGGGCCCAGGAGGAAGCCCGCCGGCCTCAACTGCGGGTCTGAGGCCAGGAAGAGCTTCCCCGCACCACGTCTTCTGGGGGGACCTCCTCCTGGTTCCCTCCAGCAAAAAGCATCCTGACCTCAAGGAAAAGGCTCCTGAAGGAAAATACATGCGGGCTCCCCGCAAAGTCCTCCTTCCACCCCGCAAAGCTCCCACGTCCACCCTATAAGTAATCCCACGCCGGGAAGAGTGTCCCTGCCTTGAAACCCCCAGAGGCAGAAATAACAATCCAGCCTCCTTCTCCCTGTCTGCCCAGGCCCCACCCACCCCTCCTGAAACCTGGTCCCTTGCAGCCCCTTCCACCTCCTGCCCTCCCGGGGAGGAGCCTCCCATCACTCATCCTCGGAAACGTCCCTGTGCTTGCTGAGAACGTGGGTCTCTAACTGTGCAGTTCTAGGCGTGTCCATCAGAGCTGGGCCGTTAGTTGTGTGGTTCCACTCGTCTGCGTTCTCACCTCCTTGTTACACAGCTGTCAACTGCTGAGAGAGGCCTGTCAAAATCTTCTGCTGTCATTGTGAATTGGGGATATGATAAGTGCGCCCAAGTTTGAAATTATTATACCTTCCAGTGAATTAAGTCTTTGGACATAATATCGTAAGCCTCTTCATTTCTGACAGCGCTCTTTGCCGGAAAGTCTTTTTGGTCAGATATTAATACAGTCTTACATGCTTGTTCTTAGTATTTTATCTTTGCACTTGTAGTCTTTCTGTGCCCTTATAGTTTTAGCTGCATCTTTTACAGACGGTGTATTGCTGATTATTATTTTTATTTCTGTTGTTAATCCAACATGACACGGCTTCTTCTCGCTATTACTGATAGATTACCTGTGATTGCTGATATATTTGAATCTAGATCTACCATCTTCTTTTCGCACGATTTTTCATGTTTTTTCTATGCATTTCTTTTTTTCTTCCCTTTTCGGCCTTCTGCTGGACTGAGTTTTCTCTATCTCCCCTTTTATTTTTCATGTTGGAAGCTGTACGTTCTGGCCCTATTATTTTAATGTCGACAGTGACATTTAAATTTTTCCCCTTGGCTTCAAGCTAATTGTGGGTAATTGAGTTAATCAATATCTATACCTTCCTCTCCAGCAATACAAGGACTTAGATCACTTTTATTCAGATTATCCTGTGAGAGGATTTATTTCCACATGGTTTTATAACCTCAAAAACACTCATTGTTATTGTTGTCTTCTATAAATTGTGCACTTTGTTTTACCCACATATTTACCAATTTCCCTTCCCCACTTCTTCCCGTGGTCCATGCTTCCTCCTGCATTTGGCTTCCTTCTTCCTAAAGCATGTGTCTCAGCAGTTATTTCAGCATGGCAGGTGATGATTAAAGCTCCTTTTGAAAACAAAATATTTATTTATTTATTTGGCTGTGCCAGGTCTTAATTGCAACACGGGATCTTCGATCTTTGTTGCAACATGTGGGATCTTTTTTGCTGCAGCACAAGGGATCTAGTTCCCTGACCAGGGATCGAACCCTGGCCCCTTGCACTGGGAGTGCAGCGTCTTAGCCACCGGACCACCAGGGAAGTCCCAAAGCTGTTCTTTTGTCTAGTTGAAACTGTCTACTTCAGCTCTCATTGTTGACTGATAGTTTCACTGGGTATAGAATTCCAGGTTGTCAGTTACTGTGTTCTTGGCACTTTGAGGACCCTGACGTTTATCTTCTATTGTTGCCGTGGAGATGTGTGATGTCAGGCCTTCCCTGGAATCTTTCCTTCAATTGATTGTGATATTTTCTTTGCCTCTGTGTTCTGCAGTCATATAATGTCATGGATTTCTTTTTACTTATCCTGCTTGCTTTTTATATATGATCCAAAATGTTTAGGTATTTTGTAAATGCAGGGGCTTCTGGTTTGGTAGTTCACAGTATGGGGGCAGTGGGTGGGGGGGGGAGCCGAAATCACTCTTGGAGATGCAAGTGTGTCCCCAGCACTGCCTGGCCCCTGGCCACGTGCAGGTCTGGCAGGAGAGGGACGGAGTCGGAAAATTCCAGGCCTCAGCTCTCAAATGAGCCTGGCCTTCAGCTAGCCCTCTGGGTGCAGGCCATCGGGGTGGGAATAATTGGCACAAGTAAGATAACTTGTTAGATACTCAGCAATGTTGCTTTGGAAGGGGATCTCCATGACTGAGAGCGGAGAGAGGGATGAACTCCTGTCACGTGCCAGGGCTGGTCCAGGCGCTGAGAGAACAGGGACAGATGAGGGGAGAGCCCCCCACAGTGCAACAAGGCCAGGGCCGCTCTAATGTAACATCGGGGTCGGGGGAAGCTGAGACTCCCCCGTGCTCCCCCAGTTGTTAGCAAACATGTAGCCACGTGGCAGGCGCCTGGTGCACAGGCTGCCTCTCAGCAGCAATGACGCACCCGCGCGACACTCTTCAGAGCTTGCAAATTGCTTTCATCCTCACAGCAGTCTGTTGAGCCCCTCCACTTAAAGACGGGGAAGCTGAGGCTCAGAGGGCGAATAGGCTAACTTCTCTGTGCCTCAGTTTCTTCATCTGTCAGATGGGATAATACCGGTACCAATCTCTTCCGGCTGGTATGAGAATGCAGTGAGTTGATATCTATGAAGCGCTTTCAGTAGAGCAGGAGTTAATAGTAAAGGAAGGTACCACACAAGTGTTAGTGATGAATATTCCCCACGCCAGCCCAGAATCCACCCCTCCCCACTGCCCTTCACCCCCTCGACCGCAGTGCCCTGTCATCGTTTTCTTCGTAGCCCTTGCCCCTGTGTGAAATCACACGTTCACTTACCTGTGCACCTGTTTAGTGTGTCTCCCACAGGCATCACACGTGCCACGAGGGCAGGACCTCACCTGTTTGTTCACTGAGTGTCCCTGACCAGGTGGCACTCCATAGATGTCTCTGAGCCTGAGAGTAACTAAGCAACTGATGGAGGCTACGTTTCAAGGAATCCCAATTGACCTTGATCCACGGGCCGACCACTCACTCTGAGCCGTGGAAAATAGCCTCTGAAATGCACATTCCCGGTCAGGCACAGCCACACTTAGAGTCAGTGTCACCCCATCCAGCCCCGCCTCCTCCAAGGGCATCCTCGTCCCTGGGCTGCATTTATTTTGTGCTCATAATACTCTCTCCTTGGACCTCTATTTGTTACACCCATTGGCAATTACTGAGCCCCTCCCTGCACAGCCGGGGAAGGTTCTCACGGCAGGAACTAAACCAGTCATCTGAGTCTCCAGCAGGTGCCAGGTATCTGGAAGGTATTCCTTCACCCGGATTCGGCAGTTTTCTAAGTTTGTCCAACCTCATCTTATTTAGGCCCTCCCCCCGCCCCCCCGCCAGCACGCACTTATTTCCCCCATGAGTATTTTTAAAGCAAATCTCAGACGTTGCATCATTTTATCCAACTTTACAATTCTAAGGGGTTTACACACCCACCAGCTTCTCTCTGAGAGGTGGGTGCCGTAACCCCATTTTACACATGTGGAAACTGAGGCCCACAGAGCTGAAGTTCTTGTCCAGAGTGACAGAGGTGAACGGTGGGGCCGGCACCAGGCTGGCTGGACCCCCGGTCCTAAGACGCCCCTCCCTCCACGAGGCCCCTGGCCAGCCCTCCTCCCCTTCCCCGGGGCAGGGCTCCCAGGGCCAGACTTTGATCTCTTCCAGGGCCAAATTCCAGATGCAGGCCTCACCAGCCGGCTCAGGCAGGACGATTGATGGGGTGTTGATGACGTCAGGGTTTACAGACAAGCTCCGGGCTGGGCCGGGGTGCTGTGGGCCGATTGTCAGCCGTGATGGGAACCAGACACCTCGGCCCCTGGGCTCCCGGAGGAGAAGGCGAGGGGCCAGGAGAGGGACCTGGGGGCTTCTCACCCTGGGGCAGCCACAGAACCAGGAGTACCTGTCAGGTGAGGGCAGGTTTCCTGGTTCCTCGAGGATCTCAGGGTGGCCCTCGAGGTGTCGGGGGTGCCCTGAATCCCCTCCGCGTAGGATCTAGCAGGAAGGGCTCTCAACGCAGAGTCCAGTGTCAGCCGCTGAAAATGACCTCACTCTGCCTTTCCCTTTCTGGCCCTCAGTATGTTCATCAACAACAAAAGAAGGTGAGGCTAGACTGGGGGTCAACACACTTTTCCTGTAAAGGGCCAAATACTTCAGCCTTGGGAACCACACAGCCTCTACTACCACTGCCAGACTCTTCCACTGTAGCCTGAAAGCCACCAGATGCAAGATCTAATCAAGTGGGAGAGGCTGTGTTCCAATAAAACTTTATTTACAAAAGCAGGTGGTGGGCCAGATTGGGCCCTCCAGCTGTAGTTGGCTCACCCCTGGAGTCGCCAGTCACTAAAGGTCCTCTGAACTCTGGAAAATGTGCAAGTCAGAGAATAGGGGGCCTTGTGGGGGCTGGTAGATAATGTGAATGAGCCAAGCAAAAGCCAGCAGAGGCATTAGGGAGTGGTGAGGACTGCAGCAAACTACAGAGCTGTGCCATGACACAAAGGGGATGTGGTGGGTTATGCCTTGCTCTCGCCAATCATGGCCAGGTGGAAAACAACTTACTCCCAGATATAAACGAGTATTCAAAAGAAGCTGGAAATCTGCTTGTTAAAAAAATGTGAGTTACCCGATTTTGAAATGTTACTTATAAAACTCAAACTTGTAAAAACCATCGTGTGGTCCAAATCCCATCACACAGGCTCACGGGCCATATTAGGCCCAAGGGCCACTCTTTGCAAACTCTGCTCTCCATTCAGATCTTTCCCCCCAACTGCAGATATCGGGTTAGTGTTTGCAGAAGCTCAGAGATTTGGGGGCTCACCTCGGTGGGCTGGCTATCTTCTTCCACCCTTGGGCGTCCACAGGGTGATGGGAAACTTACAAACGCTGATGAGGGAAGAACCCGGCCTCAGCTCGTGGACCTGCATAGGCTTCGGGGACCTGGACCACAGAATCCCCCTGGGGAAGCGGCTTTGCTGCCAGGCTGGGAGGAGTGATCTCCCAGGGTTCCCTGCCTGGGGCTGCGGGCAGCACGGGGGCTTCTCTGCTTGGGAGCGAAGCAAGCAAGGCTGTCACTCCAGCCACCTGCCCTATGTCCCCAGATGGCCAACCAGCTCAGGCCCCTGGAGGCTTGTCCCTCTGAGCTGTCTCCCCTGGGAGGCCCACACTGCTCCTGTCAATCGCCGTTCTCCTGCTGGCATGGAAGGGGCCCGGGTCTCCAGCCTGTTGCGGTTTCAGTGCCAAGTGTCTCTAAGGCAACATCCAACCAAGATGTGCGATTCTGGAAATGGCTGTGAGAGGCGGGAGGCCGTGGGCAGAGGCGGAGGCGGAGGCGTGGGGCTGGCCCGGGACCGGGATGTTTATTCTTCCTTCGGGGCCTGTGGGCCTGGGAGCCATTAAAAATGCCGATTAATCTTCCTGCTGGTCTCAGAGGGTAAAATTAGAGCCAGAAATGAGTCTGGAGCTACAAGGACATGGGAAGGATACGCAGAGGCTCTGCCCCTGTGAACTGGTGAGGAAAACAAGGTGCCTTCCACTGCCACTCCAGAGTGATCCAGTGGGTCTGTCTGTTCATCTGCCTTTGAAAATCAGGTGTATTGAGTATAATTTACCTTCCAAAAAATACACCCATTTTGGTGCAGCTCCCCTGGAAAACAGGAGAGGGGACTTCCGTGGCGGTCCAGTGGTTAGGATCCTGTGCTTCCGCTGCAGGGGCGTGCATTGGTTCCCTGGTCAGAGGAGTGAGATGATTCCACATGCCACACTGCGTGGCCAAACACACAGAAACACTAAAAAGAGAATGACTGTATGATCCAGCAATCCCACTTCTGGGGATCGACCCCCAGAGAACTGAAAGCAGGATCTCAGAGAGATGTGCACGTGGCGGCAGCAGCCTTCACGGTAGCCGAAGGTGGAAGCAACCCACGTGCCCATGGATGGACAAACAGAACGCCGTCTATTCCAACAGCGGACTATTATCCAACCTTAAAAAGGGAGGAGGTTCTGACACACGCCACAACTTGGACACACCTTGAGGACATGATGCTCAGTGAACTAAGCCAGTCCCAGAAAGACACATGCTGAGTGATTCCACGCGTATGAGGTTCCTGGAAGTGTCAGATTCATAGAGACAGAAATAGATGGTGGTTACCAGGCTGAGGAGGGGGAGGGAGGGTGGGGAGTTGTTGTTTAACGGGGACAGAGTTTCAGTTTTGCAAGATGGAAAAGTTCTGGAGATCAGTTGTAGCAAACTGTGAATATACTGCACACTGCTTAAAAGTAGTTAAGATGGTAAATTTTATGTTGTATGCTTTTCCCCACAATTAAACATTAAAATTTTTTAAATGCGCCCATTTTACGTGTACAATTCCTTGGACTTTGCCAAATAGAACATCACCCCAGTCAAAATAGAAAGCGTTCCCTCACCCGGAGAGTCCTTTGTGCCTCACTGCAGTCTATGCTGGTTTTAAACATCCCGCTGAATTCAAGTTTAATTAAAAGGGAAGGATACCCCCAACTGCCCTGGGGTCTGGGTCAAGCCTAAACCTCTGTGACTGCTGCGAGCTGTTTCCCGCTCAGGCTCCGTCCTACCTGCTCCTCGAACCTGTCTGTGGGAGGGGACGGCGGCGAGCAAGGGAGACACATTTGCTTTGGCTTCTTAATTTCTAATCAGCTGTCCAGGTATTGAAAGTAGCATGAAACACCGGCTCGACAGAGGCAGACAGACGCACGCACGGACACGGACACACACACACACGCACTCCCCTGGCGGCTCCCCAGCCTTTGCTCACTGCCCGCTGTGCTATAATTGGCCACGTAGGAGCCAGGCTGCTCTGGAAAACCACCTCCACCCATGGCCCTGGTGTGCAGCCGGCAGTGTGTCCCCTGGGGCTGTTCACCCAGGCGAGGGCTCCCCTGGGAGAGTGAACGCAGACCAGCCTCCTTGAATGCTCCCTCCTCACTGCCCCCTCTCCCCCAGCCTCGACCTCTGGCTTTCAAACTCCCTGACTTCTGCCTGTTAAGAGTGGTCAGTGAAGGTCGCCCCCTGGTGGAATATCTGGGACATAACAAGAATTGGTCTCTGCTTTCCTGGTGTTTCGTTGAATTCATTCAATTCCGAATATTTGAGGAGGGGGGAATATGACAGTGGAGAAAGCTGGAAGACACCTTAACCAAGTGATCAGGTTCATGTCACCTGGAAGGGGACAGAGGGACATCGTGTACCCCTGGCGTGATGCGCTGAGAAGGGCACTTCCTTTCTCAGGTATTCTTACCCCCCAAGTCTGTACTACTTTTGCAACTCATTTATTAATAAGTAACATCGTGTGGTGGATCGTGCTCAGTGCTGTGGGCAGGAAGCAGGGGACGGGGCTGGCAGCATGGAAAGGGGGTGCGTGTGCTTTTCAAACAGAACATGTGTGTGACACAGGTCTTGCTGGGCGAGTGATGGGCGAGCAGAGGCCAGAGGAGGAGAAGGAGTGCAAATTTCTGGTGGAGGAAACAGGACGTGCAAAGGTCCGGAGGTGGGCTTCTCACTCACAGCACTGAGCACAATGTGACACACAGTGTTACTTATTGACTGAATTTTTTTCTCTGCCTTCCTGGAAGGTAAGCACTGCAAGGGACACAGAATCTGCTCACTGCTATGTCCCCAAGCGCCCGGCACATAGCGGGCTCTGGGATAATATCTGCTGGTTTAATGAATGAGTTTGTGTGCCCCCCTCAGCCACTCACGGCCTTGCCATTAGTCACTTCCACAGAGAGCTTGCCCTGACCACCAGCCACCAGCTGCCCTCGGCCCTTCACCCCTGACCCTTTGTCCTTCCTTCTTTTGCTTCCCAGCCCTTATTACTTGACATAGATGCAAACATTGGGTTGGTTTGTGTCTTCTCTCCCATGAGAACATTAGTTCCATGAAGGCGTGTATCCCCAAGTTTAAAGATCAGTGCCTTCCACATATGCAAGAAGGCCCGCAAATACTCTAACTTTTTATTTTGAAATTTTGGAAAATTCTTTGAAAGAATTTTAGGCTCATGGAAAAGTTGGAAAAGTAGTACAGACTTGGGGGGTAAGAATACCTGAGAAAGGAGGTGCCCCCTCAGTGCATCACGCCAGGGGTACACGATGTCCCTCTGTCCCCTTCCAGGTGACATGAACCTGATCACTTGGTTAAGGTGTCTTCCAGCTTTCTCCACTGTCATATTCCCCCCTCCTCAAATATTCGGAATTGAATGAATTCAACGAAACACCAGGAAAGCAGAGACCAATTCTTGTTATGTCCCAGATATTCCAC